>NW_005872109.1:84586-86429 GCF_000147115.1 Myotis lucifugus
ACTAAAGCCAGGAGCTGAGCTCCCAGGGTGGGGCACCAGTGTGGGCCCCACTTGGGGGGGGGGTAAGGTTAGGGTAAGGTTATTTATCTATCCCAACCACCTCATTCATCCATCCATTCATTCACCTAAAAATATATTTACCTACTCACCTATTCATATTTGCCTACTCATCCACTATTATCAACTTACCTATCTATCCACCCACCCACTCATTTATCCATTCCCACACTCACATATCCATCCATAATTTATCCATCCATTTACCAATTCATCCATCTACCCATCCATTCACTTATCCATCCACACACCCACATGCCCACCCATAATCCATCCATCCATTATCTACCCATCCATTTATAATTCATCCATCCATTACCCATCCATCTTCATCCATCATCCATCCAGCCATCCATTCATTTACCTATCCACATACCCACCTAGCCATCCATAATTCATCCATCTATAATCACCCATCCATCCATTTATACACCCACCTACCCATTTATAATCCACCCCTCGTCCACCCATTATTCATCCATCTAATCCATCCATCCAGTCATCCAACTATTCATCCACCCACCCTCTCATTTATCCATTTACACACGTAGCGATCCATCATCCATCCATTCATAATGCATCCATCCACTCATCACCCATCCATCTACCCACTCATCATCCATCCAGCCATTCAGCCATCTGTCTATTCATCCATCCATCTATCAATACATACATACATACATAATCTATCCACCCATCTATTGATAGGTCAGCCCTGTGATTGACTTTGGGAAGACCCTTCAGGTGGTGGCTAGGAGCGCAGGCTAGGGACCTGAGTTCCTCTGTAACTTTAAGAGTGTTCCCACATTAACTACCTCTCAAGTATGGGAACAACAATAGTGTCCACCTTGTGGGGTTGTTGTGAGGATGACATGAATTGATGCCTGCAAATCACCTACCACAGTGTTGGATGCCATAGATGCTCAGCAGTTATCGGCTGTCATTGTGGTGGGACCTGTTCTGTTCTGCCTTCTCTGGTTCTGACAGTTTGTCATGGACAGGCTGATCTGCTGGGAAGGTGTGGGGCACCAGAGGTATGGGAGGCCGCTCCTCCTCCCAGGGGCCCTGGGGGAAGCAAGCAGGAAAGTGGGAGCATGTGGAAATTCCTGACTTTGGAGCCTCTCTGGCAAGAGTAGCACCATCTATATTAACTTGGCTTTGCTTTGTTACCTTTAGGGTCTTCTAGCCACTGACTCATCTCTAGCTGATGCTGGGGAAATGGCAGCTGCTGCTAATGCAGCCTTGGAGATAGCACGTGCCCACTCAGCACTGTTACTTAGAAGATAGAATCAAGAGGTAAGATTAAGGTCACTGATGTGCACCTGCCCACCTAGTCCTCCCAGCCCAACACTCATCTGTGCACCCACCCATCTATCCATCCATCTCCCTCCACGCACCTGCTCAGCCTCTCATTCCTCCAGTACCCATCCACTAGTTCCACATGTCCTCCCTCCATCTGCCATCTACCCACCTACCTACCCAGCCCATCCGGCCATCTTTTTATCCATGTGTTCACCCATCTCCCAACTATTCATTCCCCACCATCCCCCAGCCACTCCTCAACTCGCCCAACCACCCATGTATCCTTTCATCCATTGACTCATCCACCTATTTCTCCACTCACATAATACTATCCACCCAACCCATTCAAGAATATTCCACCTACCTAACTCATCCAACCCACAGGGATACCATCTGAAGCCGCCCATCCACTTCATGGGTCAATCACCGCTGATCCATCCATAATGTTGTGAGCACCTGGCTGTACATTACACTGATATCCTCA
>NW_005872109.1:87094-89847 GCF_000147115.1 Myotis lucifugus
CAGTTGATGGAAGGCTGTTCTGGGGCATTCCTTCCCACCTGCTGAGAGCTGTTGGGCAGAACGACTGGTGGAGGTTGGCTGTTGGGCAGTGGCCCTGGAATGGTGAGGCCCAGGAAGTGGGCAGAGCCTGGCCCCCCCAGCCTCCGCATATGCAGCTCCACGTTGCTCCTTCTCTCCTTGGGCTCCAGGCCTCGGCCCAGGAAGCCTGCACTGTGCTCACCTGCACATCGGCAGGACTTGGGGGCACACGACGGGCCGAAGCGGAGGGCGGGCATGTGGCTGCAGATGTGCTTCTGTGCAAGGGCTCCTCGTCTCCCAGATGTGAGGATGGGAGTGCCCCCTCCAGCCTCTGTCCCCTCCAGGCCCACTCCTGGCCATCCCCAGCCTCCTCACGGCCCCCTGAGTGGCCAGCCTGTCCCCGCCTGACCCTTCTCCCACCTGGAATGCCCTCCCTGCCTCTGCACCCCCAGCTCCCAGTGCCCGTGGCGCACCCGCTGGCCTCACTTCCTGTGTGACTGGGAAAGGGAGCCTCTCTCAGATCCTCAGTCTCCCCGTCTTCAAATGGAAGGTTGGATTTTTTAAGCTCTTGGGCCAACTCTGATACCTAGTGAATGGACCAGCAGAGTCTGAAGTTGCTCCGGGACAGTGAGAGTGAGGCCCGCGACAGATTGGTGATGTACAGGCTGGAGGTGTGTGTGAGCCGCACTCTGGCTTTCCCTGAACTCAGTGGCCTCTAAGGGTTCCTCCAGTTGCAGGACTTGAGGCTGCGAGTGCCCCCTCCCCGGACACTCTCAGGCTGCATGGCTGTGGGAGGGGCTGGTGTGGGCCTCCCCGCTGGTCAGTGCTGAGCTTTGGGCTGTCTGTGTGTCTCATCCACATGGGATTTCAAGGGGACACTCTGTGCGAAGGCTGTAACCCTGGGCAAGTGGACTCATCTTTCTGAGTTTCAGTATCCTCACCTGGGAAATGGGGTGATAGTCATAATGTTGCTGTAGGGATTAGCGCTCTCAGAGCAGTGCCTGGTGGGTAGCAAACACTGGGTAAGCATTGATGACTATGTCTGCACCTCTGAAGGGGCCCTGCGGGTGGGGACCTTGAGCCTGCCCCCTGGGGGCCTCCTCCATTGGCCCTTGTAGTCACTGCGTTCTTGGCATCTGAGAGTGTGGGCCCAGGCCTTGTCCTGGTCTCCTGGCTGCCATCTAACCCGAGGGAGGTGTCTGGAGCCTCAGGGGATGGGGCGTGGCCTGATCTGCTCTGTCCAGAGGCCCTTCCCAGGGACTCTCGGGCCCCTCCCATGGGTTGTGGTAGTTGCCTCTCTAAAACCCCAGCTCAGGCCTGAGCAGTAGGTTGAGTGTGCTGGGTGCTCAGAGGCTGTGTTCTGATGCTGACCCTGCTGGGGCCTCCCCTCCTCAGGGCTCTGGGTCCATGTCTTGCACTGCCTACTCTCTGCCGGGTAAGCTCGCTTCACTGCTGTCTCTGGTGTGGAAGTCACCCCACCTTTTCTGGTCCAGGTATCACACCCCAGTGTCTCGCCCCCATTTTCTCCCAGCAATGCCCAGACCCTCATTGACCAGCCTGGGCATCTGCCGACAATGACTCTGGTCCTGTTCTCTTTACCATCTCATCCCAGTCTGTGAGTTGCTTTGTGACTTGGGATGAGTCTCAGCCTCAGTTTCCCCATCTGTAAAATGGGAAGCTGGCTTCCTTGTTTGCTAAGGCCTTTTTCAACAAATCACATATAATTCCATTTCTCATCTGGTTTAACTAAGTGCCCCCACTCAGCGAGTGCCACACAGGCCTGCATAGCCCTGGGTGAGGACAGCCGCCTGCATTTCTTTTTGTTTTGGTTAATCCTCACCCAGGATAATTTTTCCATTGATTTTTTTTTTAGAGAGTGACAGGGAGGGGGAGAGACAGAGAAACATTGATGTGAGAAAGACACATTGATTGGTTGCCTCCCACACACAGCCCAATGGGGGCCAGGGATGGAGCCTGCAACTGCAGTACGTGCCCTTGCCTGGAATCGAATCTGAGACCCTTCAGCCGAGGGCTGATGCTCTAACCACTGCTCAGCTGGCCAGGGGATCATCCCACATGTCTTGAATGGAGTCCCTAACGACCACAGCACGGCCCAGCCTTCTTGCCAAGCCAGTGTTTGTGTATGAGGAGTGCCCTTGGGCCGTTGGGCAAGTGTGTGGTGCTGGGTTCTCTTCCTAGGTCCTCTTCTGGGGCTTTGTGTACTGTGTTTACTGAGAGCCTGTGAGGGGCTCCCCGCCTGAGCATCTCACACACGTGTGCTCATGTGCACACACACGGCACCAGGAGGGCAGGGAGGCTGAGGACTGGACTGGATTCCGGGCTTCCACGCTCTCTGTTCCTTAGTGTCAGGGTGACTTTGGACAGCTCTGAAAGGGGGGGTGGGTGTGAACAGGTTTTCTCTGTGTGGTTTTAGGAGGAGCGTCAGCAGGTGAGGGGTACCAGGCCTGTGTGACATGGCTGAGGTGGGTCCCAGGTGCCCACCTGCTTGGGCGCAGGCCAGGTGTGAGGCGGCTCAGTAGCCAGGAGCAGCGCCAGGCTGGGCTCTCTGGCCTTTGTTCTTGCGATTCCGTCCCACCTCGGAGCCTCAGGTGGAGTCGCCATGACCTGCTGCACGTCCTTCAAGGTCTCCGGGCCACACAAATACACCCCCAGCGATCTGGTAGCCTCCTGCCAAAATCTGTGTACCCTGACCCTGGCACCCCCCCCCCCCCCCC
>NW_005872109.1:91232-93543 GCF_000147115.1 Myotis lucifugus
CTGCACGAGATCGACGAGGCCAGCCCGCTGTTCGCATCAGCCGGCAGGACCTGGAGGCGGACGACTTCGAGATCGTGGTGATCCTGGAGGGCATGGTGGAGGCCACGGCCATGACCACGCAGGCCCGTAGCTCCTACCTGGCTAGCGAGATCCTCTGGGGCCACCGCTTCGAGCCCGTCCTCTTTGAGGAGAAGAACCAGTACAAGATTGACTACTCGCGCTTCCACAAGACCTACGAGGTGCCCGCCACACCCCGCTGCAGCGCCAGGGACCTGGCGGAGAACAAGTTCCTGCTGCCCGGCACCAGCTCCTTCTGCTACGAGAACGAGCTGGCCTTCCTGAGCCCTGACGAGGAGGACGTGGCCGAGGACGACCCGGCGGGCGGCCCTCAGGCCAGGCTTGGCCTCGCCAGGCCCCCGGCCAGCAGCAGTGCTCTGGAGCCGCGGCCCTACCGGCGGGAGTCGGAGATATGAGTGGCCGTGGGCCACGGGGCAGCCTCTGAAAGGTGGCCAACGCAGCCGCATGTTAGATGCTTCAGGCTTCACGTGGTCTTGGGAGGCCGGCAGGAGCGTGGGTGGCAGGAGCGGGTGTCCCTGGCCTCAGAGGCCCACGCAGGCTCCGGGCCGCGCCGCAGGGGCTGGTGCGTCTGCCTGAGGGAAGAGCTGCAGGCCACCCCCAACGGCTCCACAGCCGCCCGCCCTTGGTGCAGGCCGCTGGCTGCAGGCACCCGCTTGTTTTAACTTGGGAAGAAATCAGGGGTCTCCACTTTCTCAGTCTCAGTTTGAGGAACCTCTTTACAAAAGAATTAACATGTGATTAAACCTTTTTTTAATTCATGGGCTACAAAAAAGGACACAGAGAATTCCACTGTTTGCCTGGATGCAGGCAGTGGGCGGAGGCTCCGCCAGGCTCCCTGGGGCTGGAGGGCCAGGGCCGACCGCGCTGTGACCCCTGTGCGCACGGCTGGGCCAGGGCCCTTTTGTGGTGGAAAAACCAGGGCCGTGTTAATGCTCACGAGGCTCCCGGGGTCATGGAGGCGGGCGCTGGGACAGAACAACTGGTTTCTGGAGTTCGACTTTGCACTTAGAGGTGCCCCTCAGGGTCGGATGTGAGCCCTGCCTGCCACGGAGGGTCCCCTCCCCCAGCGCCCTGGGGTCCTCGTGTTTGCTGCTCTCTCCTTTGCTGCCCGGGCTCCCACCCTCCACAGAGAGGGGCCTCTGCAAACACGCAGGAGTGGGTGCTCCTGGGGAGGGCACCTGGCAGCCCCACCCGTGAGGCCCAGAGGAGTGGTCTAGGACTCCCCTGAACCCCTCCCCGACGCCACCATGCAGTCCCCACAGCCCCTCTGTCTGCAGAGGCCAGGCTGATGGTGCTCCCCCTGACTCCGGGCAGCAGGGTGGAGCCCATGAGTGGCAGCCAGGCTGCGCCCTGCTTGAACAGAGAGTACCAGTGCTCAGAGAGATGCGACCTCTCGCTGAGAGTCAGGAGCGGCACACACACCCAGGAAGGGGTTTGGGCTGTAGGCTCTGCTGACCCAGAAGCAGCACCTGGACCAGCAGCTGCCCAGTGCAGGTTGCTTCTTGGCGGAGAAGCCAGCTGGGCTAGGGGGGTGTTGGGGAGGGCAGAGCAGCCTGGACCCCGGGACAGCCAGGTGCCTTCCCAGGACAACTCAGTGCGCTGCCCTCCAAGTGACCGGGCCCATAAGGAAGTCAGTATTAGAGAGCCAGTGGCTCTTGGGCTTGCCTGCCCTGGCTGCTCCAACCTGTGCCCCCACGACAGCTCAAAGCCTGAAGGCACCAGGGACTCGGGCCCAAGTGGGAAACTGAGGCAGCGTGCAAGGTCATGCAAGTAGGGAGTGGGACTCTGGAGACAGGGAGAAGCCGGGGCCTGGGTAGGCCAGCCTTCCATTCACTCCATCCAGCGCCAAGCCCAGAGGCCCTGGAATCCAGGTCCTGGTGGTGTGGGGTGACCAGGTGCACTCTGCTCAGCTGTGCCCTCAGGGGCCCATGGCAGGCAACTTAGCTCAAGACCCTGCAGGGAGCAGCCCCTCGCTGCCTGTCTTCTCTTGCCAAAGGCAGAGGCTGTGTTTTTACTCGTCTGCCCTCTCCTCCCTGCCCTGTATTTATTTATTGCTTGTGCTGAAGACCAAAATAGTCTCCCTCTTTAATGCACTTGAGGATGGAGGGTGGCTGGGCGGGCCTATGGTATGTGCAGAGCACGGTTCACATGGCCCCTGGGAGAGTGCGAGGGGGTGTGCTCACGCTTGGTGTGTGGAGAGTATGTTAACCCACTGAAGTATTTTAACCCCCTG
>NW_005872109.1:95584-97410 GCF_000147115.1 Myotis lucifugus
ATGACCTGGCACCTAGTCCATCCTTCCTGACTGTCAGCCGCAGCCCTGCCCAGGCCTCAGTTCCCCATGTGCAGTTTGGCATGAGAAGTGATGCTTTTTGAGGGCCGAGTGCTGGGCATGTTTGCTGGTTCAGGTGTTAGAGAGCCTCCCCTTCCCTTCCCTCCCCTCCCCTCCCTCCCCTTCCTCTTCCCGGCTGAGGTGGTGCTTACCCCCGAGGAGGCCTAGGACAGGGTGAGCCCACTCAGGGCCCCAGGCAAGGCTCTGGGGCAGTGCAGGGGCCCTGACTGTGTACTGTACCACCCAGGGGACCCTCACCATCTACCCTATCATGACAGCAATGGTGACGTCCTCACAGCCTCAGGCCTCTGGAGAAGAGCTGCCCAGGCTCAGTGGGAAGGGGCTCCCATGCAGCGAGGGGTCACAGGTGCAGGAGGCACAGATGGGGCCGTGTCAACAGACACCCACAACTTCTTGTGAACCCACTGATGGGCCAGGACAGTGGTCGGCAAACTGCAGCTCACGAGCCACATGCGGCTCTTTGGCCCCTTGAGTGTGGCCACAAAGTTTCAATCGCACTGTACGTGCGCGCCCGCACGTGGTATTTTGTGGAAGAGCCACACTCAAGGGGCCTCAGTTTGCCGACCACTGGGCCAGGACAACGAAAGGGCTGTGTGCCTCATACTACTAGACACACAGCATGCACACAAACACACACACACCTCCAGTGCACACACACATCATTGTATAGAACAATATTCGGCCACGAAAAAGAATGCAGGCAACACTGCGGGAGAATCCCTCAGCCACAATGTTGAATGAGAGGGTCCCGACGCCGAGGGCCCTGCCGGGCAGCTTTGAAGAGTTGCCTGGAGTTCATGCCCCACGGGGAGTCCAGAACAGACGCCCTGTTGAGGACAGAGGCTGCCTCGGGGAGCAGGTCGGCCTGTGGCTGGATGTCCAGGGACAGACTGTCCCGTTCGAGCAGGGAGCTAGGTGTGGGCTCAGAGAACAGGCAGCTCTTGGCCCGGGAGGGAGGCCTGACGAGGGGAGGGCTGAGGACAGTCTCCACAGGAGAGTCCAGGTTGGGCTGGGCCTGGGCCGACTGACTCCAGGTGTGTGGGAGCAAGAAAGACCTGGGGAAATGGTGGGCTTCTGATGGTCACTCCGGCTGCTGTGGGGGATGGGCACGGTGAGGCCTGGGTGGTGACCAGGAGGAGAGGGGGGACTTGGGCCGGACAGGCAAGTAGGGGGTTGAGCCCTGTCCAGGCAAGAGTGGGTTTCACAGCTGAAGTCCAGAGGTGAGTGACTTGCCCAAGGCCACAACACCCTGCCCTTGTAGCTGGCCACCCTGAGGTCCATCGCCTGCAGGCAGAACCCTCGGGGGCAGCACAGAGGGCAGAGAGGCCGGGTGCTGGGAAGGAAGACGGTGAACTGGTGACAGGAGGGGACATGGGAGGCACCGGAGGGTGGGGGGGGTCTTCACTAAGGACGGTGCAGGCTAGGGGCACGTGACAGATGTCAAGTCCCTCGCTGTTTGGGACTATGAGGCTGCTGGCTGCAGGCTCTGGGCCCCCCACCTGAGCCCCTCAGACTCAGGCCGCACATGCCCCCCCGCCCCCCATTTGCCTGTCTGGCCCACCTTGGGCCAGGCGGGAGGCTGAGTGCACAGCTGGGCTGAGGGGCGCCGTGACAGCCGGGTGGGTGGGGGACCAGCAGCCTGCCCTCTGTGCCTGCCTCAGAGGGCTCTGCCTGCAGGGAGCTGAGTCCAAAGGGGTCAGCAAAGGGCAGGCAGTGTGGCCTGGGTCAGAGGCCAACAAGGGACACTC
>NW_005872109.1:99205-100990 GCF_000147115.1 Myotis lucifugus
GCAGGGTGGGAGGAGGGGGGAGCACCAGCTCAGCAAGAGGCCAGGGCATTGGGCCACACCACCCAGAATGCGCCAGAACTGCGCTGATTTGGGAGGCTAAGCAGGGTTGGGCTTGGCTAGCACTTAAATAGTAGACCACCTGGGAACACCAGGTGCTGTAGGCTTTGTGCCCCAGAGATGGCCGCCTGCAGCCTGCCACAAGCACACAAGCCCGCACACCTGGTGGCTGGATCAAACATCCTTCCCTCGGAATTTTTCCATGCCTCCCACCGCCCCACCGGCTGTGGGCCACTTCCTAGAAAACTCTGGTGCACTGTTGCCCACCACCTGCCTGCCCCTTCCTGCCCCTTCCTGTGACACTCCCTCTGCCCCCTAACCCCCCCTCCCCAGTGAGTGCCCCATCTCTCCCCTCCTCCTCTGGGAGGTGTGGAGGGAACCCAAAGGCTGCTCTGGGAACCCAGCCCCTGTGGGCTGCCTGGCAACCACCACCCATCATCAGGAGAGTATGTCACCTGCCTTGCAGAGGGCACCCTGTGATGACAAGGGGGACAGTGTCCCGAGCCTGCCTCCTGCGAGCTTTCCTTAGAGGCTCAGACCTCACACTGGTTCCACGCCCTGCACAGCTCATTGAAAAGTTACAGCAAACCTCTCTCCACAGATTCTGCTGGCGGCATTTACAGACAGTGTTTATGGAGGGAGCGTGTCAGCACACTCTTTCCACACCGAGGAGGAGCTTCCTTTAATAGAGTCTTTGCTAAAACTGTTTGCCAAGTCCCACGTGGTATGAATGAATCCTGAGAGTGATCCCTCCTCCATCGCAGGTTCTACATAGTGTTCAGCCCTGTGAACGCTAAGACTGGACTGTTCTGGGGGAGTTGGCTAGTAACATTTGCACGTGCATTGATTATATAGTATGTCACAGAAGAATACATGCGTTACCTGCAGAAGTATGTCTCACCCCTTGGAGGAAGACAAAGGTGACCGGGTGTGTGGGATGCTGTTGCCTTCCATTGGGCATCATCTTATCTAATAAAAGAGAAACATGGTAATTAGCCATACTTCCGCTACCCTTCCCATTGGCTAATCAGGGCGATATGCAAATTAACTGCCAGCCAAGATGGCGGCCGGCAGCCAGGCACTGAAGCGAACATGAGGTTTACTTGCTTCAGTGATGGAGGACTCCAACATTCCCCGCCTGCCGCTGCCGGCCTCTGAGCTTGCAGTTTGAAACATTGTTACAAATATAGAAGCTAAACAAAACCCCAGAAACCTGCTTTCAGCCAGCTGGGATCACAGAGCTGGAGTTGAAACAGTGTTTCAATTATAGAACCCAAACAAACCAGATACCTGCTTTCAGCAGCCCAGGCCTCAGAGCTGGAGCCAAGCCTCAGAGCTAAAGCTGGCCCAGAATAAAAAAGAAAAAAGAAAGAAAAAAAGGAGCGGTTGGGAACTTCAGTCACCCGCCAGCCTGAAAACAGCCCTCAGCCCCTCACCCAGACTGGCCAGGCACCCCAGTGGGGACCCCCACCCTGAAGCTGGTGTGACCAACTGCAAACAGCCATCAGTCCCTCACCCAGGGCGGGCCAGGCACCCAAGCGGGACCCCCACCCTGATCCAGGACACCCTTTCAGGGCAAACCAGCCGGCTCCCACCCGTGCACCAGGCCTCTATCCTATATAGTAAAAGGGTAACATGCCTTCCAGCACGGGGTTAAGTGAGCTGCGAGGCCTTCCGGCACCAGGATCAGCGTGACAGGGGGCAGCGCCCAAACCCCCTGATCGCCCT
>NW_005872109.1:102680-117002 GCF_000147115.1 Myotis lucifugus
TCCCCCCTATCAGGCACAGAGCAGGCTGATCAGGGGGTTGGGGTGCCTTCCCCTGTCACAAACAGAGCAGGGCGGATAGGGAGGTTGTGGCCCCGCCCCCTGTCACACACAGAGCCGCAGGGCGATCAGGGGGTTTGGGCGCTGCCCCCAGTCACGCTGATCCCGGTGCCGAGAGCCTTGCTGCTCCGCTGATCCCGGTGCTGGGAGGCATATTACCCTTTTACTATATAGCATAGAGGCCTGGTGCACGGGTCAGGGCCAGCTGGTTTGTCCTGAAGGGTGTCCTGGATCAGGGTGGGGGTCCCCACTGGGGTGCCTGGCCAATCTGGCTGAGGGGCTGAGGGCCGTTTTCAGGCTGGCGGGTGACTGAAGCTCCCAACTGCTCCCTTTTTTCTTTTTTCTTTTTCTATTCTGGGCCAGCTTTAGCTCTGAGGCCTCGCTGCTGAAAGCAGGTTTCTGGCTTTTACCTTCTGTATTTGATACAATGTTGCGGCCAGGCTGGCTGAAGCCCGGCTGACTGAAAGCCGGTTTCTAGGGTTTTGTTTAGCTTCTATATTCGCAACATAGTTGCTTAGAGTTGCAGCTCAGAGGCCGGCAAGTGAGGCGGGGAACGTTGGAGTCCGCAGTCAGTGGAGCAAGCAAGCCTCCCTGTTCGCTTCAGTGCATGGCTGCTGGCTGCCATCTTGGCTGACAGTTAATTTGCATAAGGATATGCTGATTAGCCAATGGGAAGGGTAGCAGTCGTACGCTAATTACCATGTTTCTCTTTTATTCGTGTAGATTTCACCAATGATTTTGGCAAACTGTTTTCAGCTCAGGCTTTCATTGCTAAATGAGGTTCCTGCTCACTATGTACTTAATGTTCCAACATGACCCCATGCAAATGGCATGACATTATAATATTTTATAGAAAGCAGCAGTGTTTCACACACTAAGTTGACCTGTGTATTCTTTCAAAGAGTGGAACAAATCCTATATAATATGCAAATCAACCGCACAGTGGACCGACTGGTCACTGTGACACACACTGACCACCAGGGGGCAGACACTCAATGCAGGAGCTGCCCCCTGGTGGTCAGTGTGCTCCACAGGAGGAGTGCCGCTCAGCCAGAAGCCAGGCTTACTGCTAGTGGGTGCAGTGGTGGTGGTGGGAGCCTCTCCTGCCTCCACGGCAGCGCTAAGGATGTTCGACTGATGGCTTTGGCCGGGAGCGGGCCTAAGCCATCAGTCAGACATCCCCCGAGGGCTCCCGGACTGCGAGAGGGCGCAGGCCGGGCTGAGCGACCCCCCCAGTCCAGTGCACGAATTTCGTGCACCGGGCCTCTAGTTTTAAATATTTAATGCATGCCTTTGTCTATGACATCATGTATAATCAATAAAGTTGTAAATGCTACAAGCACACTCTGCCTAGAATAGTCACCCTGTAGTTTTCCAATAAGCTGCGGATTTTGAAAAACCTGTAGAAAAGTGTTTTACCCCTCCTAGAATGTATATGTACCAAAAGCAATTTTGGCAAACTATCCTTAGCACAATATCATGACTACAAGAAATTTCTTCTAATATGTAATGAATGTTCCAAAATACTTCCCCAGGAAATGGAATGATAAGATTTCACAAGGGATACCAGCATTCCACATGTAAGGTTTGCCTTTGTAATTGATCTGAGACTGAGACATAGTCCCAATCGGTAATGTAAGTGTGAAGCTGAGGCCTAATGTACAACATCAATACATTTGCCAATGCTCAGAGCGGACTTTGTCCTGCACAGTGGACTTTTATGGTTTCCATAAGCTGTGCATTGTGTAAAACCTGTAATGAAGTGTCTGAAAACTTCTAGAATGAATTCGCACCAAAGGTGAGTTTGGCAATCCATTTCATAAATGAAACTCCAACTAACTATAAAATGAATGCTCCAAGCTCCTCCAGTAAAAGACATTATATTATAACATTTCATAGGCAAAAACAAACGGCAGCACACACAATAGGCTGATCTGTTCATTTCTTGGAGCAGTGACACATATCCCTGATGGGGGTGCCTGGATCAGTCTATGAAACAGGGTATAAGAAACACATGTGTAATGTTGCTGGGGAAGTCTGTTTAGAGAAGCCGGCAGTTAGTGTTTCAATAAGGGGGCTTGTGTCCAACCTGCAGAGAAGTGTGCATGCACCCTTCCAGTGAGTGCCCGGTGGCTTGGGCACACTGTTGTGGTTTTTAACCACAGATTATAATTCTTAAATGGAACTCCTACTAAGGAAATGATGAATCCTCTGCAAATAAAAAGCCCTCTAAGGTCCAGTGCCCCTAGGTTTGTGTGGACCTGCCCCTCTAGGAGCTGGCCTTGATCCTGAAAGTCATGCAGCAGAGGGTAGAAGCCCTGACAGACAGGGGAGCGATCTGAGGAACGTGGAGACCCTGGGGGAACGAGCGCTTCCTACTGGAACTCTGCCCGCAGCCAGTGGCACCACAGAGGAGTATTTCTGGTAGGTTTTGATGTCCTAACAACTGCTGAGAGCTATGGAGCCCTTGCCTGGAGACATCGAAGTCATCAGACCTGGTGTTGTAAAACACCCTCTGACCCAGGAAACAAAGGAGTGTGAAGGGATTGGCCCAGTCCCACTTGAAGAAAAACTGTTCCACAGAGAAGAGAAAATGAGGATTCTCCAGATCTTAGCCTTCTACTCGGTCTCTCACTTTTGAGCATCATGAATGAATAATGTACAAGCCTGACCTTTACATAAAAGTGTGTCAGGTGCCATGGAAGGTTCTGGGCATTTTTAGCTCTTAACCCCCTTTGCTGGAAGAGGTGGGAATGGCCTGCTTGGAGCCACTGTGGAATCTGCCTGGTACCAGCACCTTCTGGATTTTGTTAAATTAAATGTAATTATTTTCCCTACCACACTAACACCATTTTAAAGAACAAGATGTATAAAGCTGTCTTGGATTGTGAGCTAATTGTTCATACTGTATAACCATGCAAAGTAAACTGTCATTCAGATCATACAGAAAAGGGGTTACACCATCTCACAGAAGATACCAGCTGAAGCACATGAGAGTCCCTAGAGTAGTTTGGAAAGGGCGAAACCTTTCCCAATGAGTCTGTGGCAGAACATGGAAACCAAAGGTGTAAATGCTACTAAGAAACTGTCTAGAAGAGCCCCTTTTACTGTTTCAGGGAGCCGCACAGGGTGCACAAGTTTTCGTCATTAGTAGGAGTTGCATTTGGCAGTAATAGTCTGTGATAGAAGCAGTTTGCCAAAACCCTGCCCAGTGTGAATTCACGCACTGCAATGATCACACACTGCCCTGCGGTCACACAGTGCGCAGAGAATGGAGACACTAGAAGCAGACAGTTTGCTGCTAGGATTTATAAATACACGGATTATACCATAAGTCAAAACTAGTGTTGCATTAAAGTTTGAGACCAGGTTTCATTCTTTAAAGGAATACACAGGGGAATTCATTGATGGCTCCTGTTGTCTCTTGTCCAATGTTATAATGCCACCTACTGGGGAAAATGTTCGAACATTCATGCACAATTAGCAGGAGTTACTTTTAGTAAAGGTGGTAAGTGTGGAAAACAGTTGAATAAAATCCTACTTGCTATGATTTAATTCCGAGAGTTTTCAAACACTTTGCTAAAGTTTTACAGAACACACACAGGTCACTGAAACACTCCCTCTGGACGGCGTCAGCAAGTTCTGCAAATGGACGTTTAGAAGTGATGTCACAGCCCAAAATATGCAACCAATTTGGGAATATGTTTCATTCTTTGAAGGAATACACACGTAAGCAAGTGTGTGGCATGCTGGTAACCTCTTTGGAATATTTTCATGTAATGCCATTTCCTTGAGGAACATGTTGGAAAATGTATTACATAAGAGGCAGGGTTTTCCTTTAGGAATGATACCTTGTGCTGAACACGGTTGGTCAAAATCCAGCGTTGTATGACTTAAATCTAAGGGACCAACCCTTCCCTTCAGCCTTTACACAATGCACAGCTCATTGAAATACTAATAAGAGACAACTCTAGACACAGCGTGCTAGTAATGTTCACAAATACAATGTTGATTATATGTTGTCAGAGAGAAATACATGCTTTATCTATTGGTCAATATGGTTCACACTTTGAAGGAATACACAGGTGAAACCAGAGTGTGGACCCGTGTTAACCTGCATGTGATACTATTATACTACAATGCCATTCACTTGGGGAGCATGTTGGAACATTCACGACACAATTAGTAGATGTATCACTTAATAATGATAACCTGTGGTAGGAGCAGTTTGCTGAAGTCCAACTGGGGAGGAATTAATTTTGAGGAGAATCACAGTTTTTCCACCATGCGCAGCTCCTGAAAACATGAGCACTAGACTGTTCCAGAAAGAGTTTGCTAGTAGCATTGACAGTAATTGGATTCTGTCTTATGTCATAGATGAAATCCTGCATGGCCTATGGGGAATATGTTTCATATTCTGAAGGAATACATAAGTGAACCTAGTTTGCTTAATACTGATATGAATGTTATTGCATTTCATGTTGTCCCAAAGTTCCCTTAGACTCTCCCCTTGTTTTTTAGTTTTTTTTTCCTCCCCATTTGCTGCTCTGAATGGATGTTTTGTTTTTCTATCTTGCCTTCCAATTCGTTGATTCGGTCCTCAGCTTCTTCTACTCTGCTGTTGAATCATTCCAGGGTGCTCTTTACTTCAGCTATGTCATTCTTCATCTCTGATTTGTTCTTATTTATGGTTTCAATCCTACTTTTTATGCTGTTGTAGTTCTCATTAAAACCCCTATAATTCTCATTGGGTTGCTTGTAGTTCTCACTGAGTTATTTGACCACTCATCACCATGGCTTGGACTTATTTATCTGACAAATTGCTTGCCTTAATTTCATTTAGTTTCTTTTCTGGCAATTCCTCCTTTTCTTCCATTTGGGGGTTGTTTGTCTCCATATTTTTGCTGCTACTTTGTATTTGTTTCTATGTATTAGACAAAAATCATATGCCACCCAGACTTTGTGGCATGTTCTTAAGTTGTAGGTGTTTTATGGGATGCAGTGGTGCAGTCTTTTAGATCTCCTGAGTTGTGTGCTCTACAAATGCTCCCTTTTTGGCTGTTATTTGAATTCTCCTGTTTTAATTGGGTCTTGAATAATGTTGTCGTCCTGTCCATGAATTGAATCTCCTGTGAGGCTGTTTGAGGCTGTGGCTCAGCCCCAACCACATCATGTGAGCCTTTGTGGAGTTGCTGACAGAGCAGGACAAAATTAAACACAATAAAATAGGAAACAAAAAGAAGGCATACAAAGACCCCTGCAGCAACAAAAGCAACCAAAAGAGAAGAATGAATTAGGGAAGATTAAAGAAAGCAAGAATGATAGAAGAAAAGGATGATTGGAAAAATACAAGAAGAAAGGAAAACAAAACAAACAAACAAAACAAAAAATGGGTGGGCAGAGATGAAATAAAGAAAATAAAATAGAGGAGAAAGCAGAGAGACCCAAAAAATAAAAGGAATAAAGATGAGTACGCAGGAGAAAAAGAAAAGAAAAAAATTTGAAGAGGAAAATGGAAAAGTCAAATAAGATATGTGAATGAAACAATAGAGACTAAAATAATAACAAATCAATAAAGCAGATAGCTAAAGAAAATAAAGAAATTAAGGAAATAGAAATGGAAGAGAAGAAAAGAAAAAAGAAGACAAAAAGTAAAGTGGCGTTCATTTCCGAGAGTTTAGTGCCTCCTGGGAGCATCCCTGAAATCTTGCTCTTTTCATGACTGTGGCTGAGTGTTCTGTCTGCCAATTCTGAGCTTCCCAGGAAGTGCCAGGTGCTAAGACCTGTCCTCCTTTGTCTTTCAACAACTTGTCTGAGCTCCACACAATCCAAAGTTTGTGTCTGCCTCCACAGGACCAGGCTCCACTCAGGAGGACACAACCTGACCTCTTAAGCAGGTTTATTGTTAGCAGCCTGGTCCTAGGGTGTGGCCAGCTAACTTCCCCAGGGTCGCAAGGTCCCAGGGTGCCTCTGCCTGCCACCCAGCTGTCAATTTTAATCACTCAAAAGTCTGTTTCTGAAAGGGACTTAGGCAGAATCAGGAGTTGAGAACTCCGGGCTTCCCATGAGGGGAGCAGGTCTAAGCTGTCAGTTGGACATCCCCCAAGGGATCCTGGTCTGCAAGAGGGCGCAGGCCAGGCTGAGGGACCCCCACACCCAAGTGCATGAATTTTCATGCACTGGTCTTCTAGTTTGTTTATAAAGAACTGTAATTTTTTCATATAAGTTTTATATGTTTAGCTTTATTTAAACACTAGAGGCCTGGTGCACAAAAATTTGTGCACTTGAGGGGGTCCCTCAGCCTGCCCTATGCCCTCTTGCAGTGTGGGACCCCTTGGAGGATGTCCACCTGCTGGCTTAGGCCCGCTCCCTGGGGGATCGGGCCCAAGCTGGCAGTCAGACATCCCTCTGGCAGCCCGACAGCCTTTGGGGGATGTCCACTTACCAGCAGGGAGCAGACCTAAGCTGCAGTCGGACATCCTTAGTGCTGCTGAGGAGGCGGGAGAGGCTCCCGCCACCACTGCTGTGCTGGCAACCATCAGCCTGGCTTGTGGCTGAGCAGAGCTTCCTCTGTGGGAGCGCACTGACCACCAGGGGACAGCTCCTGCATTGAGCATCTGCCCCCTGGTGGTCAGTGTGTGTCATAGTGACCAGTCATTCCAAATCGTTCTGCTGTTAGGGTCAATTTGCATTTTACCCTTTTATTATATAGGATAGAGGCCTGGTGCACAGGTGGGGGCCAGCTGGTTTGCCCTGAAGGGTGTCCCATATCAGGGTGGGGGTCCCGCTGGGGTGCCTGGCCAGCCTGGGTGAGGGGCTGATGGGTGTTTGCAAACTGGTCACACCCCCTTCAGGGTGGGGGTCCCCATTGGGGTGCCTGGCCAGCCTGGGTGAGGGGCTGATGGCTATTTGCAGCTGGTCACATCCCCTTCATGGTGGGGGTCCCCACTGGGGTGCCTGGCCAGCCTGGGTGAGGGGCTGATGGCTGTTTTCAGGCTGGTCACACCCCCTTCAGGGTGGGGGTCCCCACTGGGGTGCCTGGCCAGTCTGGGTGAGGGGCTGAGGGCTGTTTTCAGGCTGGCCAAGCCCCCTGGCGATGTAAGCTCCCAGCCTCTCCTTTTTTTCTTTCTTTTTTTATTCTAGGATTTATTTACCTTCTATAATTGAAACTTTGTTGCCTTGAGTGGAGCTCAGAACTGGCCGTGGCAGACGGGGAGCTTGGCTTCTTCCATCACTGGAGCAACCAAGCCTCCTGCTTGCTCCAGCTCTGTGGCTGCCAGCTGCCATCTTGGTTGGGTTAATTTGCATATAGTTGCTCTGATTGGCTGGTGGGCATGGCTTAAGGCATAGCGAAGGTACGGTCAATTTGCATGTCTGTCTTTTATTAGTGTAGATTACATTTTGTGGGGGTTTTTTTGAGTAATTTTTTTATTATATTTTTTGAATAGAAATTCCTGGGATGAAACTGCCATCACCAGTTACATTTTATTTTGTAGGTTAATTTTTGTATATTTTTATTGTTGATAGTATTGCAGATGTCTTCCATTTACTCCCCTTTACCCCCCTCCTCCCAGCCCCTACCCACCCCACCCCCAGGTCTGCACCACCCTATTGCCCATGTCCATGGGCTATGCATATCTATACTAATAAAAGGCTAATATGATAATTAGACCGGGTCGACTGGCCATCTTCCAGACATCCAACGTCCTTCTGGACGTCTGACTTCCTTCTGGACAAAGCCATGGTGGGGGCTGAGGCAGAGAGGGAAGTTGGGGACAAAATCAGGCTGACAGGGGAGGGCCATTGGGGGCGAGATCAGGCCTGCAAGGGAGGGCAGTTGGGGGCCAGATCAGGCCAGCAGAGGAGGGCAGTTAGGGGTGATCCGGCAAGCAGGGGAGAGCAATTGGGAGCAACCAGGCTGGCAGGGGAGGGCAGTTGGGGGTGAGATCAGGCCGGCAGGGAAGGGCATTTAGGGGCAATCAGGCAGGTAGGCAGGTGAGCAGTTAGAAGCCAGCAGTCCCATATTGCGAGAGGGATGTTCCCGATTGGAGAGGGTACAGGCTGGGCTGAGGGAACCTCACCCCTCGTGTATGAATTTCATGCACCAGGCCACTAGTAAGTATATAAGTTCTTTGGTTTAATTCTTCTCATCCCCTCTACCCACACATGGAGGTATGACAGTCTGTTCCATGTCTCCATGCTTCGGGTCTTATTGTATTGGTCAAATCATTTTGTTCATTAGAGCCCACAAATAAGTGAAATCAGGTGATATTTATCTTTCTCAGATTGGCTTATTTCACTGAGGATAATAGTCTCCCAGTCCATCCATGCTGTCCCAAAGGTTAAGAGATCCCTCCTTTTTATAGCTGCATATATTCCATAGTATAAATGTCCCACAGCTTTTTTATCCACTTGCCTACTAATGGGCACTTGGGTTGTTTCCAAATATTAGCAATTGTAAGTAGCACTGCTATGAACATAGGAGTGCATATATTCTTTCTGATTAATGTTTCAGGATTTTTAGGATATAGTCCCAGAAGTGGGGTCACTGGGTCAAATGGCAGTTCTATATTTAATTTTTTGAGGAAACTTCATACTATTTTCCACAGTGGCTGCACCAGTCTGTATTCCCACTAGCAGTGCATGAGGGTCCCTTTTTCTCCACATCCTCACCAGCACTTGTCATTTGTTGATTTGTTGATGGTAGCCATTCTGACCAGTGTGAGGTGATGCCTCGTTGTTTTAGTTTGCATCTCTCTGATGACCAGGGATTGAGCATTTCTTCATATGTCCCTTGGCCATCTCTATGTCCACTTTGGAAAAGTGTCTAGTCAGATCTTCTGCCCATTTTTTAATTGGATTGGTAGTCTTCCTTCTGTTGAGTTGTATGAGTTTCTTATATATTTTGGATATTAACCCCCTTATCAGATATATCATTGCCAAATATGTTCTCTCATACGGTGGATTCCCTTTTTATTTTGATGTAGTCCCATTTATTTATTTTCTTCTTAGTTTCCTTTGCCCTAGGAAATGTATTAGCCTCCTGCACCACCAGGTCCCTCCAGGCTCCCACCCCTGCCGCCTCCCCCTGGGGCCCCACCAAACCTTGGGAGCTTCCTGAGGGCTCTCACTTCACACCTCACTCTCTAGTCCAGCCCACCAGCGACCGCAGCAAGCTAACTTATGGGTTGGAGTGTCTGCCCCTGATGGTCAGTGCGCATCATAGCGATTGGTTGAGCAGTCGAACTCCCAGCTGAACTCTGGTAGAGGGGACAATTTGCATATTAGGCTTTTATTATATAGGAATAACCTGGTTACCCCTGAAAATTTAATAATGAAATAATTTTACAGATAAATTTTGTCAGCCCCATGCTTGTTCAAGAAATGAAGAGATATTTTTCTATGTTTGAATAATATGAACACATTTTTGTTTACCTATCAGTTAGTCAATAAAAATCAGGTGAACAATCTGTTGAGACTGGGCAATAGACATGGTGCTGGAGGGCATTAACCATCAGACAGTTAGTGAGGAACGGTGTCTTTGAAATGGAAAGAAAGTCAAGGGTTAAGTTACAAAACCCAGTTTTGATTCTAGGACCCCACTATGCAAGGCAGTTTCTAGACATGGGGCTGCAGCATCACTAGATGGAGGTGTGAGGACTGCTGTGGGAACCCAGTAGGGTTACTGCATCCAATTCCCATGTCTCTGGTGATAGCACACAATCTGAAATAATTCTGAGTGTTCCCCTCAGCACACATGGACATGCATCTTATCATCACTTGAGATCACCTGCTGAGCTCATGTCCAGGCTCCAGATGCAGCTGGAGGAGCTTCAGGACATGAGCAGATTCTTTCCCCATGCTAGCCAGGCATGAAAAAAATTGGAAAGTTTCCCAGTAGAGTTGTGAATGACATGGGAGGAAATTTGAACACTTCAGGGTTTGTCACGGATTGGAAAAAAACGCTGACAAAGAGGAGACACACAAGGGTGATAATGGTGGTGCCCTCTCCTGTGGCGGTTGCTACCATGACTAGATGCAAATCACAGCAGGACACAAAAGATGAGGGACAAAGTGTGACCCTTGAAAATGTGTGCTGCTCTTTAGAAGAACTATGTGAGTTCTGTAATATCCACAAGCAGAAAAACATAAAATATGTGTGTAAATAATTAATGGCAGGGGACAATGTTCAAAGAAACATACATTTGGATGACAGGGAATTTATTAATTTTGGCCGCCAGGCAGAGATTTTTCTGCATTAATATCTTCAGCGTGGGTCATTAGAAAGGCTCTAAAATGTTATTGGGATGGTTGCCTGACAAGTGCATCCAACAGTGGCCCAATAAGTACTACCTGGAAATGCCTGCTTTTTCTTGTTTTAATAAAGAAGAAGCAGTTAAAAAGGGAGGTAAGAATGTTGCAGTAGATTGATTCATGTGAGTTCCATTCCCCACTCTGGGAGTGTCCACATGGCATACCTTGATCAATTACATGGAGAAATATATTGATGGGAGACAGTATATCTGTTGAGCTGACTGATGAGTCTTCTCTGAAGGCCAAACCTTAGGAAGTGAAGCTCTCAATGGGGAATTCTCAATGTGGTTGGAGACATTTATCCCCAGGTGGCAGGAGCCAATGGGCCTTGTCCTCTCACTAAGCACATGGTAGATCTAATCACCCTAAAGACAGAAAATCCAGGTGGAATCTAGTGAGTCTGTCTGGCACTGACTAGAGTGTTGGCTAATCCATCATGCTGTTCCTAGAAGTGAAGAGAGAAAGCCCACTAACTACTTCTTCCATCTCCTGAAGCAAAACTGTCCAAGCGCATGCCATGGCCTTAGCAGCCTAAGCCAGCAGCTATCTCTCCAAGAGTCAGAGGGAGGCCTTGGCTTCCTAACATAGGCCAATTATATGAAATTCACACTCTATTGTCCACAGATAAGTATTGATTCCAATAGAGCCACCTCTATTTGTTTGTACGTACTCTATGACTGCTGTCAAACTATGAAGAGAGAATGGAGTTTCAACAAGACCGTAAGCCACTGGCTCTCTGACTTTTATAGAAAAGCTTGCTGACCTCTGACCCAGGATCTTGGATACTTTTATAATCTATGCAGGGCTGTTTAAGACATTTGGAGAAGTCTGTTTCAGTAAAGACGATCTTTTCCATGATAGGTAGCCATTATTTTTACATTCTGATTATAGGAACACTATGGGATGTCCCAAAATATGTTTTTATACTTTTGTGTGAAGTTGGTGTTCACTCAAATGGAACTAGTCCATGGCAGTTGTTGTGCTCTGTAAAGGCCCATGATGGAACTCAGCAGCATTGGGTGGTGGGGGGTGGAATGAGTGTCTATTCCCCGCAGGCCAGTCTAGTGTTCAGACACTTTAGACTAATTGTAAGTTGCCACTGCCAACACATGAACAAAGCCTGTGAATCGTCAATGTGCAGCATGACATCATTAAAGACTGATGCTAGTGCCCGGCCGGTGTGGCTCAGTGGTTGAGCATAGACCTATGAACCAGGAGATCACAATTTGATTCCTGGTCAGGGCATGTGCCTGGGTTGCGGGCTTAATCCCCAGTGTGGGGCTTACAGGAGGCAGCTGATCAATGACTCTCATTATTGATGTCTCTCTCTCCCTCTTTCTCTCCCCCTTCCTCTCTGAAATCAATAAAAATATATATATTTTAAAAAGACTGATGCTAGTCTCAGAATATAGCCTAGCCTCAAAGCCTCAGAGACTTGGAAATCCTAGCCTAGACCTAAAGAGCTGGGCCTGGCCATGAAGTGCTGAATTCCGCCCCAAACATTGCAGCCTTGCCTCAAAGAGCCTGGCCTCTCTCTCAGAGGCTCCTAGTGAGGCCCAAAGCCCTGGTGGCCCAGGCCCTGTTCTCATTGCTCAGAGAGTCCACCTGAGGCCTGAGATACAGGCAGCCTGGGCCTGGGCTTCTAGGTCAGAGTCCAAAATATCTTGCAGCCAACACATATCAATTATAGGAAATTCACACGTTGGGTCTACAAAATAGGTTTATTCAAATACAGCCACAGCTGTGTGTGCATATTGTCTATGACACTGTCAAACTGATTAGAAATTGGAGTTTGAACAGAGACTGTAAGCATTTACTCTCTGACTGTTTCAGAAAAGGCCACTGACCTGTGATCTAGCATCTTGAATACATTTTATCATCTTTGCATCACTGTTTAAGAGCTTTTGAGAGGTCGGTTACACTATGCTAATTAGCATCTTTAGACATTCCTGATTATGGGAACACGATGGAATGTCTTTAAACATGTTGTATGTTTCTGTGTGAAGTTGGTGTGCACTCAGACGAAACCAGTCCACGGCAGCTGCTGCTCAGAAGGAATGACGCAGAGAAGGGTTGGAGAGAGTGTGTGTTCCTGCAGGTTGGTCTGGTGCTCAGACCCATTAGACACATTGTAGGTGCCTCTGCCAACATGTAAAAAGCCTGTCACTGCCCTAACGGTTAGGGGCCTCACCAGTTTGGTTCAGTGGATAGAGCATTGGCCTGTGGACTGAAAGGTCCCAGGTTCAATTCCGGTCAAGGGCATGTACCTTAGTTGCAGGCATGTCCCCAGTAGTAGGTGTGCAGGAGGCAGCTGATTGATGTTTCTCTCTCATCGATGTTTCTAACTCTTTATCCCTCTCCCTACCACTGTGTAAAAAAATCAATAATATATATTATTTTTTTTAAAAAGCCGTGACTTATCTGTGTGCAGTGCGACATCACTGAAGACTCAGAATTTAGCCCAGACTCGGAGCCTGTGAGCCGAGTCTGGGAGCTCCAGAGAGCTGAGCTTACCCGGGAAAGTTGAGTCTCGCCACAAAGAGCTGAGCCTATGCCTGGGAGAGTGCAAGTGAGGCCCAGGGCCCTGAGTCCAATAGACGCCTTGAGCAGAGTTCATGTCAATTATATGACATTTAAACTCGGGTGTCCACAAATGCAGTTTTATTTGAATAGAGCTCTACCTATTGCTCATGTATTGACTTTGGATGCTGTCAAACTATGAGGAGAGACTTGGAGTTTCAACAGACACCTCAAGCCATTGACTCTCTGGCTGCTACAGAAAAGATTGCTGATCTCTGCTGTGGGATCTCTGATGCCCTTTCTAATATTTGCAGACATGCAGGAGAACTCTGGAGAGGTCTGTTTCACCAAAGGCCATCTTTTCCATGCTAATTAGCCATTCTTTTCCCTCTATTGATTATAGGAACACTCTGGAACATCTGTAAATATGATTTATAATTTCATGTGATGTTGGTGTACACTCAAATAAACCAGTCCATGGCAGCTGCTGCTCTATGAAAGGTTCATGATGAGGATAAAACTTTAGAATACAAAATGATAAACCCTAGAATTTTCTAAAGACCCTGCATAAAAGCCTTAAGAATTCAAATATATAGAGCTCAGAACATTATGTTAGTAAGATTAAAACTCGTAGAAGTCAAAATGATAGAATCTGGAATTGTATAGTAATGTATCTGAAATATTAGGAATACATGTAAATAGAGCCTTAATGTCTAAAGGGCTGTGTTCAAACACTGATAACTGACGTTCAAACACCTGTGAAATGACAAGTATACTGTTAACATTTATAATTCTGGTTAAAGGAGCTGGCGTTTTTTAAGGAATCTGCTTAAAACCATTAAGAATTCAAGCCTATAGAGCTCAGAACAATATGTCAGTTAGATGAAAACTATTAGAAGTCAAAATGATAGAACCTGGAATTGTATAGGAATGAATATGAAACGCTAGAAATACATGTAAACAGAGCCTTACTGTCTGTGGGGCCGTGCTCAAACATTGAAAACTGACGTAGAAACAGCTTTGAAGTGATGAGGATACTGATTACATTTCTATTGCGGTTCAACGAGTTGGCTTCTTTTTTTTATATTTTTTATTTTTTTTTAGAATTTTTAAATTTTTTTTATTTTTTATTTTGTTTGCTAAAAGTATTACAAAGGGTATTACATAAGTGTCCTTTCCCCCCCCCCCCCGCCCTTGACAATCCCCTGCCCTCCCTTACCCCCCAGTGTCTTATGTCCATTAGTTATGCTTATATGGATGCATACAAGTCCTTCGGTTGATCTCTTACTCCCCTCCCTCCTGTCCCCCAACCCTCCCTGGCCTTCCCACTGCAGTTTGACAATCAGTTTGAGGCAGCTCTGCCTCTGTATCTATTATTGTTCAAAAGTTTGTAATGGTCTTTATTATCCATGAATGAGTGAGATCATGTGG
>NW_005872110.1:0-97573 GCF_000147115.1 Myotis lucifugus
AGACCAGAAAAAGGGGGTGCAGGAAGGGGATCTGGGCTGCCTGACTTTGAACCTTACTCTGCTTGGGGCTGGTGACCGGTAGGACCTTTTGTCATCGGGGTGCTTGATTTCCTTGGCTGGAAAGGGGGGAATGGGGAGGGAAATCCCCTGCATGAGCTGTTGGGGGTTAAATGAAACGAGGAATGGAGGAAGTACACAATAAGCATTCGTTAGGATTATCATTCGCTAAGGCAAGTGTGTAAGCTCCTCCCATATTTCTGGAGTTATATTCCAAAAATTCGATTGGAAAGATGCTTATTGGAAATTGAAATGCTTGTTATCCTGAAAAACTTTTAAATGGAGGATTGGGTTATTGACAAGGGCATAAAAGGGGTAAGTTCCACAGAATGTAGTTGAACAAATTATTTATTGGGAATGTTCTTAGAATGCAGGCTCCACTTCTTGCATTATTGACATAGAACATAGATTTTGATAAGCTGGATAAGAAAAGAAAAAGGTGGTGTCAGTGGTTATCAGCAGGCAACCCAGCCATTCTCATTTCTCCCCACCAGGATCGTTTATTCCTAAAACACCAGAGATTCATTGAGGACAAGGACTGTGTCTTGTATGACTTTTTAAAAAAAAAAAAAAAAACAACTTTTAAAAAGCCCTATAAAGTAACACGTTTCATTTAACATGACTTGTAAAATGGAGTCCAGCAGAAAGGAGAACACTAAAATCACCCAGAATCCCACCATATAGGGTTAGTGCCTATATAATCCCTTGCTTTATATTTTTCAACTTATCCACTTATAGGCATGCGTTTATGTGTGCTTTCTTGTTAATTCTAACAGAAGTGGGATCCTCTTGCATTGTGTGTTTTAGTTTCCTGCATAATTCTTGGCATGGTGCAGCATATTACGTGTTCATTGAAAATTTGTTGACAATTAAGACTTGCTTTTTATATTCAGACAGCAGAATTTTTAAGTGACTCACACAGAGGGGGCTGATTACTTGCCTCTGAATTAATGCCTTTGAATCAATGACTGACTAATCGTGTACTTTACCAAGGAAATGAGTTAGTTGACCACTAATGACTTCGTGTCTTAGAAATCTGCCCACTCGATAAATGAGAAACTCAGCATCAATGTGCTTTCATCAATAGCACAGGGCAGCTCTCAGCTTTGGGAAAGCTTGATGGGTCTGTTGGATGTTTACGAAAATAATGCCAAGGGTGGAGCTGCAAATCTTTTCCTCTGATAAGTGATAAAAGCCTTCTTTATCAGTTCAGTGCTAAGGGAATATTATTATGATAGAGTAGCATTATTTTTTTAGAGTAGCATTATTTTAAGTCAAAGTGTTCCCCCCCCCCCCCCCACCTCTCCTAAGCTTAGGAGTTAAGGGAAGAAGAGATTCAATTTCACATGAAATTATAACATTGCTCATTTGACCTCTTCTACATTTAATACCAGCACATTGTCTTGTTTTGAAGGTCAGCATTTGGAACAATCAGTTATTAATGCATTCAGCCTGAATGCTCATTTCTTTTTCTACATCAGAAAAATATCTACTTAGAAAATGCTACCATGGTTTACCAATACACACACACACACACACACACACACACACACACACATATTTTTCAGCTATTTATCCTAAGACAAGGAAGGTTTGATTAACCATCCATTTTTCCTGGATGTTGCCACACTCCTTACAATTCCACTCGAAAATCTCTGAGGAAAACATTGCAGTATTTGCGCTTATGCCTGGCATCATCTGTAGCCACTTGGCTGACGACAACGGTTCTGTGCAAAAGCACTCCCTGCCCATTTGGTCCAGCTTTCTCCAAACTTGTTTTCGCTCAAAGACCACACTCAAGTGTGTTTGGCATCTTCGGCCCTTGAATTAGGGGTTGAGATGTTTGTGCCAGACCAACCGGAGCTGAAGGCAGTGCAGTTGTTCTGAATGAGGTTTGGTCCTTGGCAGTCAGGCACGTTGCGGGTGGGGGCACCATGCTGCAGTGAGGAAGGTTGGTCTGGCGGCTGGAGCCAGGGCTCAAGTTCCAGCTTGACCTTCTCCACATATGTCTTCAGGCAAGTTGGCCTCAGCTCCCCCCCGCCCCCCACCTTAGGGATAAAAACAGGGAAATCCATTAGGTTGGTGTGGGTGGTTTGCGGGAATTCATTGGTTATTGGAATTTTTTCTTAAGTTAAACTTTATCTTTGTTTAATAAGACCATTAAAAACAATCTTCAGAAGCTTCACTACCGTCACATTTCATAAAAGAAAGAATATTTTTAACACTCCCAAAATAGAAAGGAAATAATCGAAGAATAAAGGACAGTCTTTTACATTGAATAAATTGAGCTTTATGAAAAATTCAGGGCATTGTTTCTCTCTTTGTCATTCTTGCTGCAGATCACTGTAAACTCAAAGATCCCCAACAGCCCTAACCGGTTTGGCTCAGTGGATAGAGCGTCAGCCTGCGGACTAAAAGTCCCGGGTTCAATTCCAGCCAAGGGCATGTACCTTGGTTGCGGGCACATCCCCAGTGGGGGTGTGCAGGAGGCAGCTGATCGATGTTTCTCTCTCATCGATGTTTCTAACTCTCTATCCCTCTCCTTTCCTCTCTGTGAAAAATCAATAAAATATATTTAAAAAAAAAAAAAAAGATCCCCAACAAACATTTGAGAACCAAGATCTGCTAGGTCCTTTCATCTTGCAAAGTCTATTAAATAAGATGGCATTTATGTTATAGATTTCTGGGTTTTTGTTTGTTTGGTTGGTTGGTGGGGGTTTTTTGTTTGGTTTTGGTTTGGTTTTGTATCATAGCCTGCTAGCCCCATACATTTTCAAAATTAACCTTGGGCCACACCTTCATAGCCAAAGATTATGTGGTAGAGACAATAATGGAAATGGCTTTTTCCAAAGGCACACCTGAATTATGTAGTAGGGAGTGGGAGGGAGAATTTGAGTCTAGAGAAGGGACCCAACTCAGTAGGAGGCCCGTGTGCTCAGGCAAGTGCTGAGGTGTCTGCAGACCCAGCCAGGTGGGAAAACGGCAGGCAGTTAGATAAACAATGAGGTCAAACTCTCACCTAAAATAACTAAAATATGTTTGTTTCCTTTAAATCCAAGTTAAATTCTCTTGTCTCAATTCTTCTGTTTCAAACTAAACTTTATTTTCCTGGACTCCTCCTAAATAATATGGCAGCCCCATTATTTATGGGAAATTTAGGGAACAGCTACAATTTTCCCTCTTTCAACCTCAGTCATTGATTCAGGCTTGGCCTCGAGTCGTCTGAAAGAAGTTTTTTTCTCTGAGTGTCTCCTTCCCAGGCCTTAATCAGAATTTATATAGCCGACGGAGTCAAGACTCTACAATATATCTCTTTACATAGCAGGTTATTCACAGTAAAAAATGTTGGCTCCTATAGGAGCTCTTATGCAACCCAACCCATCTGTATTTGATAACCCAGGGCTCGGGGGGCGGGAAGGGATTGCTGAGCAGGTGCTTCCTTTGGCTTATGTCCTTGGGTAGCTCTTTCTTCTTCGCATGCAGTGACCAGTTTGTCCAGGACAGGGGGCAGTCACGGCATTCCCTTCACAACCAAGGGAAGGAGCACCCTTCTCCATGGAAACGCATACCTGCCCAAGTTCGTTTTCACCTGGAGGTAAATGTAGCCAGACATCCTCTTCTTCTGAAACGAGGATAGTCATAACAGGGCTCTATTTCTTGAAAATTGGGTTTATTGTAATAATTACTATATTTTGAGAACCGGAATGAGGGCCAAGCCTCATTCACTCAGTTTTGATTTGGTCCCTACCATGTGGTAAAGATACAGAAAAAAGTCAACGGCTCAGCCAACATAGCTCAACGGTTGAGCCTCAACCTCTGAGCCAGGAGCTCATGGTTCGATTCCCAGTCAGGGCACATGCCTGGGTTGTGGGCTCGATCCCCAGTGTGGGACATGCAGGAGGCAGCCGATCAATGATTTTCTCTTCATTGATGTTTCTATCTCTCCTTCTCCCTTGCTCTCTGAAATCAATAAAAATATTTTTTTAAAAATCAACGAAGAGAGATAGAGTTTTTAGTACTCAAAGAATCACAGAATCTAATTTATGAGGGACCATAGGCTCTCGAACACCCCTCAGTCCTGCAGGAGATCCTTGTGCTGCCAATTTAGGGTTGCCAGTAAAATACAGGATGCCTGATTAAGCTTGAATTTCAGATAAACAACAAGTACTTTTTTAGTAGAAGTATGTCTCAGATATTGCTTGGAGCATACTTATTGGGATATATATATGCATACATTATTTATTGTTTATCTGAACTTCAAATTTACCTGGGCATTTTTTATTTTATTTCCTAAATCTGGCAACTCTACCAATAATAATATCAACAACAATAATAGCGACAATGCCTGCTAATCTTAGAAAGGCAATATAGCTTGTTTTTTTGTTTGTTTGTTTGTTTTAAATATATTTTATTGATTTTTTTACAGAGAGGAAGGGAGAGGGATAGAGAGTTAGAAACATCGATGAGAGAGAAACATCGATCAGCTGCCTCCTGCATATCCCCACTGGAGATGTGCCGCAGCCAAGGTACATGCCCTTGACCAGAATCGACCCTGGGACCCTTGAGTCCGCAGGCCGACGCTCTATCCACTGAGCCAAACCGGTCAGGGCGGTAATATAGCTTGTTGATTAAGAATGTGAACTCTAGCCCAGCTAGCATGGCTTGGTGGTTGACTGTTGACCTGTGAACCAGGAGGTTGCGGTTCGATTCCCTGTCAGGGCACATGCCCAGGTTGCGGGCTCGATCCCCTGTGGGGGACGTGCAGGGAGAAGCCAATCAATGATTCTCTTTCATCATTGATGTTTCTATCTCTCTCTTCCTCTCCCTTCCTCTCTGAAACCAGTTTAAAAAAATGTTTTGTTTTGTTTTTTAAAAAAGAGTGTAAACTCTAGAACCCGGTTGCCTGGGTTTGGAGCACAGCTTTGCTACTCACTAGCTTGTGACTTTGAGCAAGTTTTAAAGTTTCTCTATGCCTCAGTTTCTTCATAGTAAAATAGGATTCAAGTAGTAACAGAGTTGTGATTAGGAGCTTATATTAGTACCATGCAATGTGTATATGTTTGATCAGTGTTATTGTTAGTTAACATTTAGTCTACAGCATTATAGACATTTCTTATCCGATTAATAATTTTAATAATAAATTTATCTGTTCTGAATTTTTGCCTAAAAAGAAGTAGGCCATTAATCAATCTATCGGTGGCCTCATCTGGCTTTGGCACTTGAAATTACATTTGCTCGTGTCCCTCCTTCTGTGACTCTGGCGACTTTTAGTTCTGATTCACTGCCTCATTCTCATTTTCTCTTAGTGCCATGGACTGCCCCCACTGGTTCCATCTGGCTGTGCTTTTCAAACCACCCCATCTTCTGTACTGTCATTTCAATTCATCCCTTTCAAGTCAGAGATCTTTCTGGTCAGTGAAAAAGGAAGCAAAATTGCAACCGAATCATTCTGCATTCTTGCCTTTGTGTATAAATATTAATTTTTAAATATTGTATGATTTATCCAACACTTGGCTTATTTGTGTTCAATAGTAATACCAAAGCTGCATCTCAGAGGTGTTAACATGTGACAAAACATGCATCTTGAAGTATGTGAATTAAGGAAATTGCATCTACAATGCCAGACATGGTGCTAAGCATTTTGTAACATCGAATTCTCATAACAGCCCTATTGAGTAGGTCCTGTTTTACCCCACCATCCATTAACTGCAGCTTACAGATATGACTTACCCAAGGTCAGGAAGAACTGGACTTGGGGAATGAGGCGGTCTGACCAGAGTTACCTCACTGCTCTATTAGACACCTGGATCCTAACATATAAATTTATAAATGTCTCTTTAGGGGAGGAAATCTCATAGCCTTACATCTTCAACTGCAAAATTTCTAAACAGTGGGAAATCAGTGATTAAAAGAAACAATTTTGAGTATGTGTGTGGTTTAGTGTTTTTTCATTGTTTTCTTTTTTTATGATCTTTTTCCTCTGTGAGGGCAGGGACTTTTGTCCAGTGTGTGTATTTTGTTCACTGCTGTATCCCCAGCATCTAGAACAGCGCCTGGCATGTTGTAGACATCCAGTTCAAACTAGTTGATTGCTGAATGAATACATGAAAATATCTTTTTGTTACAATAACACTTGATTAAGAATGTGTCGTATAAAAGAATTAAGACTTAGTATGAACTGAGAGGACTTCCTGGATTCCCCATGCAGAAATAACACCTCCTTCCCCTCAGCCTGATCTGTATGGGTTTGTAATTGTCTGCTCTGAATAATTTAGATACAACTCAGTTCCCTAAGCTTCCAAAGAGTTCATCTTGTATCCCTCTATCTGTTAAATGAGTAAATGAATACATTCCTAGTATACCTAATAGATAAGAAAGGTCCCAGGGAAAAACAATATCATTTGAAAAGAGGAATGATAACTGCTCTTTCACTCCTTGGTCATTTCTGTTTTGTTTTGTTTGTTTTTTTCTAGTTGTGTGTCACCAGTCTTAAAGGAATAAGCTTCAATTCATTTAATATTTCTTTTTGTAGCACCTTGGTAATTAAGTTCATTCCTCTTCCTGGAGAGGAACAAAATCTGAGCTAGCTGGTAATTGCCTTTGTCTTTATTTGTAATCTTTTAGAAAACAAGTACACAAGCTCTTCCTTGAACAGTCGTGAATTTTTTATAACATCTGTTTACTTAATTTAAAAAAAATGTGTAGCTATGAAGATTAACAATGGACCTTAACTGGATATAAATTCAGACATATATAGGATCCGTCTTAATCTCAGTCAACCCTTTCAAGCAGATGCCATATTTTGGGGATAAGGAAATTGAAATGTACCAAGGAGCGGTAAGTTACGTGCCCCGGGAATTACTGCAGTGTTTTTGGCTTCTTTGATGCTGGGTAGTTTTTCTTGATGTTGGCAATGCATTTGCATTTCCTTAGTATGAGTTATTATTGGGAAAGATCAAGTAGGTGACATGTTTGATTTTTCTTTTTTAGTAAAAGGCGAAAGATTTATGCGATCTGAAGTAGGTGACATGTTTGATTTTTCTTTTTTAAAAAAAATATGTTTTTATTGATTTTAGAGAGAGAAGAGGGAGAGGGAGAGAGAAACATCAATTGGCTGCCTCCTGTGCATCCCCCACTGGGGATCAAGCAGGCCCGAAACCGGGGCATGTGCCCTGACTGGGAATTGCAACCGAGACCTCTTGGTGCACGGGTTGACGCTCAATCCATTGAGCCACACCAGCCAGGGCCATTGTTTGATTTTTTTAATGTTGTGCTGCTCTTCCAAGTGCAGCTCAAGAAAGCATAGGACTATCTAACATTGGAGCATTATATATAAAATTAGTTAAATGGGATGTAAGACCTACAGGTTGGGGGACCTTCCTCTTTCCACACATGCCACAAAACTCTAAAACTAAACAACCAGTAATGGGTAAAAAATAAATTGGGCGATGGGGATCATTCTGTCTGAATCAGACCCTGAAACTGTGGCTATGACTGGAACATGAAACATGAATCTTTTATTACTTCATTTATTAATGTGAGTTCGGTCCCAGTTCAGACACAGCTCCATAGCCAATTCAGTTGTGTGACAAAAATGGAAACTGTAATCCTCATCAGTGCGTTTCCTTATGTGGTTCATCACTTCCCCAGGCCTCCCCATCTCTGCATCCTTTCCCCTTCGCTCTTTCCTTTGCAGCAGAAGCACAAGAGCATTCATTACTCCTGACCCCTGGAAAACAAACAAAGGAGAGCCCACACAGATTCATCAGTTGAAGTGGAAGGCAATTTACCCAGAGCAAGAGCTCACCCCATTGTTGCCAGATGAATGGTGCTGGTCGCTAGAGCCGAAGGAGGCTGCCACGCGAAAGACCTTTGATAATGCTGCCTTTATGGGAGCCCAGCACAAGGGCACACTGTCAACAGAGGCTGGGCCCTGCCCTGGCGCCCTGATCTGCAGGCCAGGAGCAGCAGGCGCGGGCTGGCCTGGCATTCTCAATGCCGGCCGGGGCGGGGTGGGTGCAAGTGCTGTGCATTGGTGGTGTTTCTTTCCAGTCCTCTGAAAAGCGTTGCTATGAGTCCCTTTTAGACCATTCATCTTGTGAAGAGTTCTCCTTAAAGGAATGCCCTAGAATTTTAAAAATACATATTTATTTTTAACTGCTAATGATAACCACGTGTTGTAAAATCGGTATTTACTGAGTGCCAGGTGTTACGTTACTTGTGACAAATAATACAACAGCCCTGGATGCTGGCTGTGTATTGCTCTCTGTCCCCATTTCACAGATGAGGAAACTGAGGCTCAGAGAGGTTAAGTACTCGAATCTGTTGACTGTTGGAGCTGAAGTCAGATCCTAATGACTTTCAGGGGCTTCAGGGGAGGAAAGAATCATATAGAGGAAATACCTACCTGATAATTCTCATAGGTAGCTGAGAGGTTCCGTGAGACCATAGATTGGAAACCATCTTGAAAAACAATCACTTGCTAAGGACAAGTATAACTAGTTCATCAGCTTTAAAGCCTTATTGGACAATGACTTGCCCACACCTTTCCCTCCATGCCCACAGCTTTCTCTCCACTCCATTTCCTTCTATTTTCCTCTTTTCTTTCTTACAGTCAATTTCCCTGTTTTCAAAGAGGTATTGAAAATAATCCTGCATAAGCAATCTAGGCTTGAAGGCCATTTTAAGACAATATCCTGAGGTCCATCCATGCATCCCCTTCTGACTGTAAGGTGATGGCAGGAACGTACTCTTGTTCCTGTTTGGAGTTGTTCAGTTGACAAGTCCCAGGAATAGCCTCCGACCCTCACTGGGCAGTTCCCCTGGGGAGCCTCCTGCTCACAATATGAGGGAAAGCGTGGACACTGGATCCACCAGTTCCAAACATGTGTGCAGGCAGCAAGCACCCTCTTTTCATCCCCTTCCATCACTCAGTTCTGATCTACCAGAGCTTGCAATGAATGGCAATTTCTGGGCCAGGCCCCCTTTTCTATTAGTAAGTCATTGTATAATAAGGCCCGAAGCTGGATTGGTAAATGATACTGCACCTTTGCATAAGACTCTACTTTTTCAAATTCCATCCCCATCCATCATCTCAGTTACCCTGTGACATTTGTAGCACCAGCATTAGTATCTCCACTTTAGAGATGGGCACCAGGGAAGGGAAAGACACAATCTAACGCCTTCTCACTCGTTCTGGTATTGTTTTCACTTTTTTATGTTAGACTAGAGGCCCGGTGCATGAAATTCGTGCACGGGTAGGGTCCCTAGGCCTGGCCGGCGATCAGGGCCAATCAGGGCTTTCCGGTTGCTGGTCAGGGCCTTCCTGGACGCCACCCCCTGGTGGTCAGCACATGTCATAGCGAGCGATCAAACTCCCGGTCTCCCGGTCGAACTCCTGAGGGGACACTTTGCATATTAGCCTTTTAGATAGATAGATAGATAGCCTTAAACTGAAGGAGTGCTTTCTCCAGCTTTACACCACATGAAGTATTTTTCTTTTTAGCATTTTTCTTTTGAGCGAATGGTGGAGGTGGATGCCAAGAATAGAATTGAAGAAAGTAGGGCTACAGTTGTCCTGACACAGTTAATGTATTGGTGAATTTATATTTATGCAGAGCTAAGATACCCCATGAAACTAAAACCCAGGGGAATATCCTAGTGTGCCAGGATTTTTTTTCCCCTACTGAGATGAAAACAAACTGACCAAACCAGTTGATCACTTTAAAGAACCACACCTCTTGTTCTCTTCTTAAGGAAAATTTTGGTTTTCTCCTCATTCATAGCCATCTCCAACTTGCCTCTTAGAAAAAAAATTGTGTAGGAATTTAGAATTCTAGTAAAATCAGACCCAGGGGTTTAGTAGGCCTGTTGCCCCAGGGCCTTTAGAAATGTTTAGCAGTGGAACGTCACTTGCGGAGGCGTGTTGGGGTGGAAGGGCGTGTGCTGGAGTATATCTGAAGGCATGGGGCATGTCTGAATTCTGAATCACTCAAACACCTACAGAAGAGCACCTCCAGATGTCACCTTTATTTTGTTAGGTGTAGCTCCTCGTGACCTAGACAATTTTATGAATTCTTGTGTTATGTAACCTATAAGATATAATTATAAGCATTGGAACTATATAGTGGTATAAGCCAAGAAAATAAAAAATCTAATGTGTTGCTTTATCTGACCATGGTTTGGTTTCGTTTTGTTTTGCTTTTCTAGGCACAGTACGAAAACCCACCCCACATCTATGCGCTTGCAGATAATATGTACAGAAACATGATCATTGACCGAGAGAACCAGTGTGTCATCATCAGGTACGGACAGAGCCTTCCTCGGGGTAGAGGATGTGAGGTCATGCTGTAGTTAGAGCTTCTACCGAGAAGCAGTGCTTTCGCAACTGCTGCTGGCGTAGCTGAGTAACAGTCACGCTGCCTGCTTGGTCTTGGTTCGTTTTCTAATTCCAAATCATAAAAGCTTTTGAGCTTCTGTGGGGTTGGGCTGCTTTTTTAAAATTTTTATACCCTGTCACATATGGCATTAAGGCTTTAGGGCACAAGGTGTAGCCAGATCTTTTATTGATCATCACTGGGGCCTTGGACTAAACATTGTAAAACCCCTTTCCTCCCGTGTGATCATGCCGTGGCTTGACTCTAAGATGAAGATCCTTTATGTCACGAGCTTCACTGTTCTGTCAGCAAGCGTCCTTTTCTCTAGGTCCCTCTTTTTTCTTTTTCCAGTAATTTAGTTCAAGTTTGAACTTTTTGGTGTACTTTGTCATTTGCTTTTAATTTTCAGTGGGCATTAGTGGTAAATGCCAGCATTACCCATCTGTCTGTAGCTACATGTCAAAATCCTTTTAACCTGACCTAACTCTGGGTCTTTGCTGGGGTTAAGTGCCTTTACAATTTTGTTTACTATTATGAACATTTGCAAACACGGAGAAAATGTAAGCATCCATATTCCCATCGCTGAGAACTTGACAGCTGTTAACATTTTGTCATATTTGCATTCATCTTTTTTAGTTCTTTAATTTTTTTATCTGAAGCACTTCTGAAAATTTTTTTATTAGGGATATTTGCAGACATATACAAAATTTAAAAAGAGTGTTACAATAAACCCCTGTGTGTCTCTCATCCAGCTTGTACATACAGCCAATCCTGTTTCCCCTAACCCTTCCATCCTGCTTCCACTTGGTCATTTAAAGCAAATCCTGGGTGGCAAATCATTATTTGTCAATAATGTATTATGCGCCTCTCAAAGATAAGTTATGTCACACCTAAAAAATGAATAATTCTTTTAATATCACCCTATATTATCAGTTTTATTCCATGACTGTGTTGTAAATTTTGTTAATAGTTTGTTTCTATTTGGGTTCCAAACAAAGCTCACACATTGCCCTCGACTGCTATGCCTCTTAAGTCTCCTCTTTTTTTTTTCTTGGCATTTATTTGTTAAAGAAAAAGCTCTTTTGTCTTGCAGAATTTTCTGTAGTGTGGGATTAGCTGATTGTATATGGTTCCCTCTTTCTCCTGTAAATTGGTGTCTATAGCTAAAAGCTTGATCAAGTTCAGATTCAATTCTTTGGCAAAAAAAAAAAATGCTTCATCAGTGATGCTCTGCACTCAGGACTTTTATTGGTGAATAATGCCTGTTGGATTGCCGGTGGGTCCATCCATTAGAAATTCTCATTATACTGTCATTCTTTAATTAATAGTTAAAAAATCGTTATTTTCCCCAAAAAATCATTATTTTCTATTCTTTCTTTCACATTTATTTATTAGGTTAACTTAAAATAAAATCTATTGGGGAGAACTAGCTAAAGAGTTTGATTTGTTGTCTTGACCAATTTTTCAAAGCAATGAGTTGATGCCCTAGCAGCCTCCCACGGTAATATGTTTTGGCTTCAGTATCTTTCCAAACCAGTGGGTTTTAAATATATTATCTGTTTAAACATTGCAGTCTTCCTGTTAGGCTCAAAAGGTCCTAACTTTGACCTTGGGAGCCCTTTATATTGGCTCCCATGTCCTCTTGATATGACCCCGGTCGTCTTTGGTAGCTTTCTTGTTTAAGATGTTCCAGACTCATCTTGTACATTTCCTGCCAAGCCCTGGAATCGGCCACTTCACCAGAAACCCCCGGTTCATTTTAATGGGCAATGATATGCAGAGACCACCGGCCTAGTCACTGGGTGCTCACTGCCGTATGTTGTCAGGGCTACTAGTTCTTTTCAAAGGACAAAGGAATATGAATTTTTTTAAGGAAAAAAGATGGAGCATAAGTTCACACTGGTAATTTTCAGTTCATTTTAAGATTATAGGATTTTTATATTTGTATCTCGTTTCTCTTAATGCTGAAAAATTTGGTTCCTACTGACATTATCACAATTATTTGATTTATACTATGTGTATAAATGTAAATATAAATACAAAAGAAGAAATAAATATGTGACTATATAGTTATATATAAATATGTAAACATATATAAGGGGATAAAGCAAATGAGCGATTTTGTTAATGATTTAAAACAACAGTACCAATGTTATTAATAGCAATACTGGATTAACTCTAAAATTTCTTTGTTGTTCTTTTTGTCCTTGGCATGTACAGTCAAAATATTGGGTTTTAAGAGCCACTTAAAATAATCCTTTTCTGTGTCATTAACATTCCAACTTGCCCTACAGTTAAGTCAATTTAATTTCATTTTGAATTTTAGGGGTTTAACATTTTAAAATTTTAAATTGTATAAAATATTTACATGGTTCCAAAGTCAAAACTATAAAACAAAGAACGCTGAAGTGTTTTCAAGGTAAATATAGACTTCATGATATTTTACTTCTAAATATTTTCATACACATCTCTGGAAAATAACCTTTTTTTTCCCTTAGCCCCAGGACCAGTATCACAACTAAATAATTAATAAAAACTTAGTATCATCTAAAAATAAGCAGTGCACATTCAGATTTCACTAATTTTTGCAAACACGCCTTTCCTGCTGGTTTATGTAAATCAAGGAACAGTGTTTCATTTGCATATGAGTCTTTCACGTATTTATTTATTTATTTTTTTAAAAATATATTTTATTGATTTTTTACAGAGAGGAAGGGAGAGGGATAGAGAGTTAGAAACATCGATCAGCTGCCTCCTGCACACTCCCTACTGGGGATGTGCCTGCAACCAAGGTACATGCCCTTGACCAGAATCGAACCTGGGACCTTTCAATCCGCAGGCCGACGCTCTATCCACTGAGCCAAACCGGTTAGGGCTTTCACTTTTTTATTTATATTCTATCACAGTTCCCCTAATACTGTCATGGTTTTTTTTTGTTGTTTTTTTTTTAATGACATTGACTTGGTGAAGATACCAACCCAATTTTCCTATGGACACCTTTTAAATTTATCTGTTTCCTCCTAATCTCATTACACTAATTCCTCCAGCTGGATTCTCAGTGAATTGCAAGGTAGATCTAAATACTTAATTAGATGCAGGTTAAGTCCTTTTGGAAGGAATCCGTGAGTGATGATGAGTTGGGTTGCTTAACAGGAAATGCTTCCGTTTGACCCCAAGTGGAGGTCTCTGGCCAATAGAGAGGAGGAGGGCGTTTTTGTAACTAGATCGAATGAGGGTACAGCATATGTTTTCTAATTCAGTCCCTTACCTGTTCTCCTTCCTCCTGAGCCTCTAGTGCAGCGGTTCTCAACCTGTGGGTCGCAACCCCTTTGGGGGTCGAATGACCCTTTCACAGGGGTCGCCTAAGACCATCAGAAAACATATATATAATTACATATTGTTTTTGTGATTAATAACAATGCTTTAATATGTTCAATTTGTAACAATGAAAATACATCCTGCATATCAGATATTTACATTACGATTCATAACAGTAGCAAAATTACAGTTATGAAGTAGCAATGAAAATAATTTTATGGTTGGGGGTCACCACAACATGAGGAACTGTATTAAAGGGTCGCGGCATTAGGAAGGATGAGAACCACTGCTCTAGTGAGATGAGAAAGGAGAATGGTCTTGTTGCCTGGGCTTCACAAGTCTGGAAGCTGCCGTCTTGCCCAGCCCACGTCTCTCCCACTCTCAGATCCCCTGAATGTGTCCCTGCAGGACACACTGCACTGAAGCAGGACCCATGCCCACTGGTGGGAGCCTTCTTTCCAGCTGTTCAGTTGGCCAGGGCCTGAGGGCTCCGCTCCCAGGATTTCCGTTGCACTGGCTGTGCTTTCGTTTAGAAGGTGATAGAACAGGTTGCTGCTTTGACTTCCGACACTAACTACCCAGAGTCAGGCCACACCTCACAAGTGAAGGGCACAGTCCTGCTCAAGACCGTCCTCACTTCAGACACAGGGGGGTCCGCAGACCACCCTCAATTCTGACCCGCTAGCTACAAATTCAGGGGTCCCTACCACCCTCTCAGTTCCAATAATTTACTAGAATGACTCACAGACTTCATGAAAGCTCTGAACTTAGGACTACCATTTTGTTCTAGCAAAAGGATACAAATCAAAAACAGAAAAAAATAGAGCCTCATAGGGCCGTGCCTGGGAGGGGTCCAGATGTGAGGCTTCTGGTGGTCCTCTCCCCATGAAGTCATGAATAGTGTCATTTCTTTCCAGTTATGGCAATAGTATTGCCAACCAGGGAAGTTCACCCAAGCCTTTGGTGTCCAGAGTTTTTATTTGGGTTCTGTCGCTGCATGGCTGACCTTTAGTCTGTTCCTCCAGGTGGGGGGAAGGGGTGGGCATGGTGAGAAGTTATATGGTGTTTTCAAAGCCTCCGTCCTAAATCGTATTGTTCGATATCACAAAGCCCCCAGGCAAACAGAGAGACTCCGGGTCAGGCGGGACATTCCAGGGCTCTAGAGACTATCCCCCAGTAGCCCAGGGCAAAAGCCCAACCTCTCTTATTACCCAAGAACTTACTTATTACCCAAGAGCTGTGGTTTGTGCACCGAGAAAATAGATTTGCTACCTCTGGCCGGCCATGGTCCTTTCTAGTGGCTCTGTGATCCTGGGCAGCAAACTTAGCGCTTGTCTGGGCCTGGGTCTCTTCATTTGTGAGAGAACTGATTGACCAGATGACCTCTGAGGTCTCTCCTGGTTTTGAGCTCTTTCTTCCAAATAATGCCAGAGGGAAGGGAAGGCAGGAAAATGCTCCTGTGGATAGAGAGGCCCAAGTTTGCGGCCAGTGACACTGGGAGAGCTGGGTACTTGTCCAGCCAGGGCCTGAGTCAAACGCAGACTGCCTGCATGCATTTGTGAACAGGAAGCAAACAAAACCCATTCTCCTGGGGCTGGAAGGGAAACTTGCTCCTTGTGTTATGGGCTTTTGCCATAGCTGGAAAGACTAGGAACTTTTAGTATCATTTAATTAGAAAATTAAAAATGAATGACCTAATCTCTCTGGTGTTCTTTTCAGACCTTCACTCCCCAATTTCCCTGGTGTGACCTTGTCTACATGATGAAATGCATCAGTATCATCAGTTTCCTCCCAATCTTCTTGCTCATGTTCAGTTTCCTCCCAATCTTCTTGCTCATGTTTTCTAAAGCGGTGGATATGCTGGCAGGGTGGACTATTTCTGGGCTAGAAATGAGTGTAACAAACTGAATTTAAAAAGAAAAAAATCAGGGGAGGAGACGGGGTGTTTTCTCAAGCATAGGCCTCCACCAAGGGCTTGCTCTTGAGTTTTGAATGTCTATAGACTCATCAAAATAGTTAGAGTTAAGCAGCTTCAGGTAGACTGGCTTTGGCCAGACAAACTCACAAAGAATAGATCCCAACTCATGAGTTTGTGAGGAGAAGTCTGCCTGTGGACAGCTCAGGAACACAGTCCAGAGGGGAGCCAGATTAGCATGAGGAGGTGGAATTCAGAACAGGGAAAATCATACTAGCTAGTCATCAGATCCAGGCCCCCACCTCTCTCTGGAGATGGGAATGCGGGGTGTTGCTCTATTCCTCAGAGTAGTCCATTCACTTGGGGAAAATCCGTCACTTCTGGTGTTCTTCTCCTGTCCTGACTCCCTGTAGGTCAGCCCCTTTTTATTAGCCTCCACTTTCTCCTGCCAACCCAGCCATCCGTTAGGTGAAGGTCCAGAAATAAACACCCAGGATGTGCCTTAGATGTTTCCCAAGTTTATCCCCAACACTCCACTGGCAGACAGAGCAGGGAGAGTGGCTGCTTCAGCTGCCGATTTCATCCACCGCCTTGTGTTCACTAGTTAACTTTCCAAGGATAGATGTTTCCAATCCCTGTGTTGCTTTATTCACTCAGTGGCTGTATAGATATCTGGGCTATGCATCTAGAGATTCTGTTTCAGCTGATTTATGGTGAGCCCAGAGCATTAATATATTTCTCAAGTTCCCTAATTGATTCTAGTTGAGAATCAAGACTAAGGCTCCTGAAATCCTAATATCCCAGTCACCTCTTATCTTTAGCACCATGAACTGGTCCAGGCAAGTTACGCTTCCTGAGTGCCTGCCCTCTGCTTGGTGCTTTGCATGTAGGTCATCTCTTTTCATCCTCACAACCACCTCTGGCTGCCAGTATTGTTATTGCTAGAGGTTCCATCCAGAAAATGAGGTTTAAAAGAAGCCTGAGAGCCTCAAACTAGTAAATGGTAGAGCCTCTATTGAAACTTAGTCAACTCCTGCCTTAAGCACCAATTAGCACTGTGATAACCCCATTTATGTAACATACCAACATCTCAGATTTAACAAGTTCACAACGGTTCTTTTATGTTAGCCCAAACTTTATCCTACCACCGACTCTCTCTCTTCCAAACACAGTTGCCAGATGAATGCTCCTTAACTATTATATCATTTAGTCTATGTCCCACTTCTGCTAAAATATCGCAGTGGCTCTCCATTGCCCAGTAGAGTCCAAAGTTCCTAGCTTGGGACACATCCAACTTGATTTTTTTCTACTCTAACCAAATTGTGCTACCCTTTGCCCTCGAATGTGTCATGTTCTTGCCCAGGTTGGTCCCCCTGTCTGGAGTTCTTTCCCCCACCTAATCCTTTCTCATCTAACTCAGCCCAGTGGTCTCCATTCTCTGAATTTCAGTAGCACCTCATATAACTCTCATTGTCAGCATCTTCTTAATATTACTGTTTTTTAATTTGTGTGTGCACATTTTTTTCAATCTTTGATGATGGGAAACTGGTGTGTGCTTTTTTGTTTCTTGGGTACACGCAATAAATGTTTAATGGTAATTTCGAAGCTGAAATACTTGAAGTAAGCTGTAAGTGCTACTGCAATTAGAAAAAGGGGAGATCAGTTTAGAATGAAGCAGTCAGCAAAGGTGTCACAGGGGTATTGGAACTTGATTTGGGTCTTCCTTTTAGAATGGAGAATGCATGGAGGGTGGCTTGATAGCCTCTGGAACCCACTGTGTGATGGAGAGGAAAGAGGATATCAGTGTGGCTTGTTAAAGAAGACCTCCATTGACAGTGGTCCTTGTCAGTTACTCAAAGGCCTGCACTGGGTTTCCACTTCTGTTTCTATATTACAGCCATATAGCATTTGTGCAGTAATGCAGGATAGGTTGATTTGGGGAGATAAGATTGTTTGGGTGACAGGTGGCTCCTGGATGATAGGTCTGCAGATCTCTGAGCAAGGACAGGATACCATAAAAGATTGGTTCACAGAGATAAGCCTATTGGTAGAAAAGAGATGGGATCTTGAGAGAAGACAGATATCTAGTGAGGTTATGGGAGACCTGACCTGAGTTGGAAAGTCAAAGAGGAATCTGATGTGTGACATTCCATAAGCCTATGCAGGAGTAAAGGAACAGGAAGTGAATGCGGACTCCGGGCAATGCCAATAGAAAAATGCAACAGCTATAGCTCCATTAGTATCATTGACAATGATGGGCACCTGAAGATGCAGCTAGACACACTTGTGAGCTCAGTAAATGAGCAACTATATCTGTTCCGTTCATCACTTTTTTTTTTGCTCCAAAATTCAGAATTTGGATTTGTGTTTTGGAATTACATATGTTATATCGCTGGATCTATCAGAGATATCTATGCAAATCTATTTAATAAAAGTATCTGGTGTGGCAAAGGGGAAGGAGAAATAGCAAATTTTTCTCAATTTTCTACCATCTCTGTATCACCAAACAAAAGCTTAGCCAGAGGCATTTCTGACCCCTATGGAGACTTATGAGACCTTAGAGAACATTTATGTGGCAGTTTTATTGCGAATCAAAGCGAATTTCTATCACTTTTGGCCTACATCCGCTCCTGCTGTCCCAGCCTTTTTCAAAAAACGTATTGTCAATATGAAAGCATCGCCTTTAGTGCAGTTTCTAAATTTTTTTTGCTTGAAATATTCTTCAGCAGGTTTTTCTGCAGAGTAGGGCATTCTGCCTGCAATGTGTCCAACACCCGTTTGCAAAGTCTTGTAGATTGTATCCTGAATACGTGCTGAACAAATATTTTTTAAAGAATAAATAAAGACGTGAAAGATACTTTGAAGGTACATCAAAAGGATTTGGTGACTCACTGAATATGAGAAATTTGGAAGAGGAAAAGGAGATAGTCATCACTACTGGACCTAAGATTTCTGACCTACCTGCTTCAAAAGACTTGGAATCCCTAATATTTACAGTAGTGAAGATTCAAAATGAAAAGATTTTAAAAATCAGAGCAGCTCTAATATTTGGCTTGTGTCTCGTCTCTACCTAGGCAGCAACAAGTGTCTCATGGATCGTCGACTTGTCTTCCTGCCTTTGATGTATTTCAGGAATCTTTTATTATTAGTATTGGAACCTCCTCTGGTTCTGTTGGTCCACCCAATTTCTTGTTTATCCCAGGAGCACCGATTGGCCTTTGAGGCTCCCTGTCTGGCCTGGCTTTGGGAGGTCCTGTCAGTTCATACCCCTGATTGTGGAATCTGTAGGAAGCACCACCCTCTCACTGGAGGTGAGAGGTTTGAAGAGCAGGGACTCAATCTACCTTTTCCCCAAGCTCTCTGCAAATATTACCTTCTGGCCTATGTGATTGCTGAAATTCTTTTTTTTAAATATATTTTTATCGATTTCGGAGAGGAAGGGAGAGGGAGAAACATCAATGATGAGAGAGAATCATTGGTTGGCTGCCTCCTGCATGCCCCACAGTGGAGATCAAGCCTGAAACCTGGGCATGTGCCCTGACTAGGAATGGAACCGTGACCTTCTGGTTCACAGGTCAATGCTCAAGCACTGAGCCTCCGCAGCCGGGCTGAAATTCTTTTATCATTAGTCAAAGTGTTACTCAGGAGCGCTGACTCATTAGCTAATTAATATACTCTCTATGATCATAATAATTAACCTTTTTTGGATAGTTGCTTTATGTCTCGGCATCTTTTACTTATATGTCTTTACAACCTGGCAAACTAGGTATTACTACCCTCCTTTTTGCAGACCAAGAAACTGAGTCTTAAGAGAGATAAGAAACACGTTAAGCATCTCGCATCTGAAATAGGGCACAGCCATGCTCCAAGCTCAGGCTGCCTGGCCCACTGTTACCCTCTTTCCACTTCTCTGCTGCTGTGAGTCAGCAGGTGTCAGGTTATCTGTTTGCTAATCCATTACCACCCACAGTCACGTTGTGTAGTGGAAAGATCTCTGGGGTTGAGTCACAGGGTGGATTCTTTATTCTGTTCTGTCTAAAGTGTATGACCTCTGTACGCCTCGGCCACTTCATCTGCAAAATGGGGGTTAATATCTTAAAGGAATATAAGGAAAGCTGAATAAGGAAATAGACACACTTTTTTAAAATGTTCAGGAGTGACGTAAAATATCTGCTAGTGGCCTTAAGAGGAAGTTCAGACATAATAACTAGCTGAGCTTGGGCTCAAACTTGGCCTCCATAGGAAACAGTGGGTTCCTCCTATTGCCTGGGGCTGGGCCAAGGTGAGCATTGCCATGGGCCATTTTCTTGGCAGTCTAGAGCGGTGGTTCTCAACCTTCCTAATGCCGCGACCCTTTAATACAGTTCCTCATGTTGTGGTGACCCCCAACCATAAAATTATTTTCGTTGCTACTTCATAACTGTAATTTTGCTACTGTTATGAATCGGAATGTAAATATCTGATATGCAGGATGTGAAGGGGTCACGACCCACAGGTTGAGAACCGCTGGTCTAGAGGGAACATTTTGTCTGACAATACTAATTGACTGGGAAGAAATAACAGCTTTGACTTGTTCACACTTTGCTCATTATGTTAAAGACTGAACTTTTATCATTTAGTCGGTGGCTTTGGTGACTCTTTCATTTTGCATTTTATCCATTTAGCCTTCGCATGTCCTTGAGGATTATTTGTCAGTGTCCTTCCAAGGTCTTCACAGGTCACCCTTTCTCTTGGGGCAAAGAGATGCTTCACCTCAGACTTCTTTCTCTCCCAGATGCAGCAGGGCTGCCAGGGCGGGGATGGACCTTCTCTGCTGTGATTCTCATTCTCAATCGCATCTTGTGATCACAGCGGCGCAGGCAGGCTATTATTTGTTAGTTCCAACTGTGTGTGAGATAATAAATGTTTTTGGCAGAAGCCTTACTTAAAGGGGTGTGTATAAGAAAAGATTCAGGAGTGGTTGGTTACAAGTTTGATGATACTACAAACTGTGCTATTCATGGAGTTACTTCGGGAAATATTGCTGGTTGTAATTGACTATCTAACCCATGTGTGGATTTTAAATACACACCCTGGTCTGAAGCACTGTAACTCCTGAGTCAGTCTATCTCAAGTCCTTTCCTAGCAATGTCATCACTAGCTATGTGATCCTGGGCAAGTTGCTTAGCATTTCTCATCAAAAAATTGGGATAAGAATAGCACCTACCTTCCAGGGCTTTAATTCAGATCAAATGATTATGTGTGTAAAGCCCTTAACAGTTGCTGACCTGCTTTAGACACTCGATGGACACATGCTACAATTATTACAACAAAAATATGTTAGTTTGCTCCTTTCTTTTCATTGAGGTCTAATGGACATATTATATAAGTTTCAGGTATACAAGATGATTTGATAAATGTGTATATTGTGAAATGATCATCACAATAAGTCTAGTTAATATCTGTCACCACACATAGTTATAAAAAATTTTTTCTTGGGATGAGAACTTTTAAGACCTATTCTATTAGCAGGTTCCTAATATGCAATACAGTATTATTGGCTGTAGTCACATGCTATATATTACATCCTCATGACTTATTTATTTTATAACTGGAAATTTGTACTTTAAAAAAAATTATATATATATATATATATATATATATATATTTTTATTGATTTCAGAGAGGAAGGGAGAGGGAGAGGTAGAAACATCAGTGATGACAGAGAATCATTGATTGGCTGCCTCCTGCACGCCCCACACTGAGGATTGAGCTTGCAACCTGGGCATGTACCCTGACTGAGAATTGAACCTTGACCTCTTAGTTCATAGGTTGACACTCAACCATTGAGCCACGCTGGCTGGGTAGGGTCTCAGTGAATAGGTCCCAGTGGGAATGTTCAGAACTTCACTGTCTCATTTCATTTATCTTCACACACTCCAGTCAGGGATGCCCCCAGGAGTCCCTATAATAGCGCCCCCATTGCCTCAGTAGTATCATAGCATTTGTGCACCCGCCTTCCCCAGGAGGCCATGAGCTCCTCCAGGGCAAGAGCCACATCTCCAACCTCCAGCCTAGAACTAGGCTCATGTCAGGACGTAGACCAGTGGTTCTCAACCTTCCTAATGCTGCGACCCTTTAATATGGTTCCTCCTGTTGTGGTGACCCCCAACCATAAAATTATTTTCGTTGCTACTTCATAACTGTAATTTTGCTACTGTTATGAATCGTAATGTAAATGTCTGAGATGGAGGATGTATTTAGGCGACCCCTGTGAAAGGGTCATTCGACCCCCAAAGGGGTCGCGACCCACAGGTTGAGAACCGCTGACTTAGACGATGCCTGTTGGGTAAAGAAATGTACATACGCCCAAGCCCAACCGACAGGGCTCCGTGGTTGAGCATCAGCCTGTGAACCAGGAAATCATGGTTTGACTACCAGTCAGGGCACATGCCCAGGTTTTGGGCTCAGTCCCTAATAGGGGGTGTGCAGGAGGCAGCCAATCAATGGTTCTCTCTCACTGATGTTTCTATCTCTCTCTTCCTCTCCCTTCGTCTCTGAAATTAATAAAGATATATTTTTTTAAAAAAAGAAATGCACATACAATTTTTGCTTTACCTTTGTATCCTTTCTAACATGCAAACCAATACAGAGTTGGAAAAGCAACATGTCAATTACATTAACTTGATCAATTATAAGAGAACAACAGCTACTGTGGTTAAGAACCATGAGACATATTTTGAGACTAGGAAGGGGCAGATGGGAATAGACTGCTGAATCTTCCAACAGTTGAAATGGTTGACTCTACTTATTCTATGGGATATCTCTGAAAAAAAATTGACTGAAATATTTTACATTTGCTAGAAAAAGTTGAACTGAATTGAACACATCATTTATTTTTAAGTGAAGAACAACCTTCAGGCTAAGAAAAACAATTATGGTCCTTGAATTCAATTATTAACATACTATTGTAAATAGGTCCCCTCCCCAGAACATTCTTTCCATTTCTTTGAAGTTTTAGCATATGTTTCCATTTCTATAGCTCACACACACAGAAAATGCATTATTTCCTATTTGAATTCATATTTCCTATGAAGTCTGTCTTGACTTTGTTTTAAATTTGCTGGGCTAATTCCCAGCTATACAAGATCATGGGACTTTGTTAAAAATTCCGATTGCTAGGCCCTGTCCCTAGAGACTGGGATTCAGCAGGTCAGAAGGTGGCCCAAACGTGAGCATTTATTAAGTACTTTGAGGATTGTGACAAGCTGCAGAATATAGGGACAAACAGGGGGCATTGTTCTAATTTAAGGTACATACACTTTTAGAGTATTTTTTTCTTCTCTTTAGAAGTCAAGTGAAGGCAATTTCATTAAGAAAGGCTGCCTATAACCATAAGCCAAGCAAATTGCTCTAACTGCTCTGAGATGCAAAGCAAATAGTTTTGGGTGTGCTATATAATTTGTCTGATACCGTCACATTCTTTTAACTTGGGCTTTAGTCCAGGGGAAGAAACAATATTTTCCCATCCAGAAAAGCCAGTATAATCATGTTTGTATATACTGTACGCTTCAAGTAATTATCTAACATTCCATTTTTGTACCATATTCTGGGCAAATTACCGGCCTCTGATCAATAGGACTTTGTGTTAAGTGTCTGTAAACCGAAACCAAAGAATGAAAGTTCCGATCAATGTTCAGCCAGAACTAATTATTTTAAATCTTCTGAAAAAATATCAGAATTCCTGAGAATGTAGATGCCCTATTATTGGACCTGGCATACTTATTTTAATATGTAAAACAAGTTACTTTCCATTATTTTTCTTTTCTTTTGTTTCCAACAAAAGAAATGAAATATTTCATGTCTGACCACATCATTAGCCAAAGACACAGTGGAGGGATTATACTTTTATTTCATAATTCTAGTAAAATTTATTCTTTTTCCCTTCTCTCTTTCACATGCATGCACACACATGCACACACGCACACACACAGAGTTTGCTATAAGGAATTCTAAAGTGAAAATATGTTTACTCATCATAGTATATAATAAGTTGAGTAACAATCTAAAGAAATTGATCCTTCTTGGTTATCATTGTGATATGTGAGCCCACTTTTTCTGGAAATGCTGTTTTTAAAAATCTGTAATACATGGATAATTGCCCATCTCAAAAAGGTAAGCATTAAGCGAAATCACATCAAAAGATACAGTCATCCAAATACCAGCTCCCCAAGTCAAGTATTTTTTTCCTTGTTGCATTTCCAATCAGCCGAGGGCATTATCATGAATGCCCATAGTTGTAATTATGCTGTAGATATATTATCTCCTGCTTATATGGCCACTTTGGTTGCATCGTCTTTATGTTGCCACATAGTTCTCTCATTGTTTTAAATGTCTATGTAATATTATATTGGGTGGTTATACCATTGTACTCGGACTTTCCAATATTCTTGAGCATTCACATTATTTACAAGGTTAAAAAATGGAGTTTCATTGCTGACAAGACCTATGCTTTAAATGAGCAAGAATGTATGTTTTGACCCTTGAGCTAGCATATAAATCATCTCATTATATGGACCATTTAAACAGATAACTTCTTCATGGAGCTGAAATATTTGCTGTACATACCATATCTGTGCTGTGAGGAAGCATGTTCTTTGAAAATGGTATGGCACGTCATCCCAGACTCACTGGCTTTCTGCTTGCCACTGTATCTTCCTTAGGAAATCTCAGTTCGTTTTCCCTAGTCATGTGGCCCAGAAGCCCGGGGCTGAGTAATGGGATGTGAATGATTTGCTTAGGTGGATTCAGACCTTTGAGGTTCTCAAAGAATATGGTTTCCTCATTCTTCCCCATAATTTCTCTAATTAGTTCAAGGAAATTGAACAAAGTTCTGAGATTTGCTATGATGGCTACTTTAATTATTTGTTTTGTTTTGAAATATTTAATTTTTTCATTTCCTTTTGGGGTCACCTGGTTAGATTTGTACCCTAAGCAAATGTTTCCTCTTTTCTGAAGTAACTAAACAATTGATAATAGTTCATTAGGTTGGGTGTTCATACAAGAACATTTGCTCTGTATCCTAAAATTCTTGATCACCAATTGCAAACAAAAATATTGTCTGAATTTTTTATACTAAATTTTATCACTTTACAAGATATGGATTCCTTTAATTCTATCATGGTAGCACAAGGGTCACCAATAGATGAGATATCTGACTAACTTAAGCATGTCTTGAATTGACGTCATCATCAGTTCAAGGGAATTTTGAAGGAAGGGAACTGGTATTTTGTCAAACAGACTACGTTAACAAGAGTTTCCCCATACAGTAAGACCACAAAACGGGAGGTAGTCTTTTGTTATTCAGGATATGATTAATATTGCCTCATCATTTAATTTTAGGACTTCAATTTTAAAGTTGCTTGCATCAGTTCAAGATACTGAGGGTGCCTACTTTTTCTTTCTTTAGTTACTAAATATTTGGTAAATAATGAACTGAAATAAGTCTCCCGCGATATCTTTTTCTTTACCAAAACCTCTGCTAATGTTTTGTGTTAGTTCTAGTCTTTTTTTCTTATGTACTTTTTCATTTACATTTTTGTAACTGTTTTATATATAATTTGAATCAGATTTATTTCACTTAACATTGCTTTATATGTTTTTTTCCTATGTTTACACTCTTCATGTCAGTTGTAATTTTTGTACACCATTCCATCCTTCTGATATTCCATAATGTTCCTAAGTGTGTCCCCTATTACTAGGCATTTAGAATGCTTAATTGTCTATCAAGTACATGATGATAATTGTTAAGACCCTGGCCCACACACCATGTTGATATTGTACATATAAGTCATTGAGGTGACCTGATCCTGGCATGATTTGTCTTTCTCAATCAGTGTTGTGCATTTTTTACTGAATTTCTTTTTTGTTTGGGGATGGGGGTCAGAGGAGAGGGGAGCAGGTTGTAATCCACTTCATGGGTGTAACCCACTTCATTTTTGTCTTTCTTTCCTCAGTGGTGAAAGTGGTGCTGGAAAGACAGTGGCGGCCAAATACATCATGAGTTATGTCTCCAGAGTGTCTGGAGGAGGCCCCAAAGTCCAGGTGAGTTTGTGATGTAGCCCATTTTGAGACCCTGTCCTACATGAAATGTAAGAGGTTCCATAACTGTCAGAATGGCAAACATTTTGAAGTGTTTGAAACATTCTATTGGTAAAAAAAAAAAAAAAGCGGGGCATAGGCCTCTCATACCTCCCTGGTAGGAGCATGAACTAGTATATGTACTTTTCTGGAGGGCATTTCAGCAAAAGGTGCATGACACATGTACCTTTTGACTCATTAATCCTGCTTAAGAGAATGTGTCCTTTACTAGTAGATGTGCTGAAATGTATGCAAAATGATACTTGTATAAAGTTATTTGATGTGACATATTTTTGTAAAAAGAGGCTCATGAAATTAATTTTTAACATCCATTTTATTTAACCCAACATATCCAAAACATTATCATTTTAATATTAAAATATTGATGAGATATTTTACACTCTTGTGGGTGCTAAATCGTTGGAATCCAGTGTGTATTCAACCTTTACAGCACATCTCAATTGGGACTAGCCATGTTGCAAATCGAAGCCACCTGTGGCTCATGGCTTCCATCTTGGACAGTGAGTGCAGCTCCAGAACCTAGACTGGCGTGGTGCAGTCCACGTGCTTTTTTCCATTCATGTAGCCACATCCTCTCCCTAGAAGACTAATACGGAGACAGGAATCCAGGATGTCATTTTGTGGTGGGCTGTTCCTTTACTGTAATTTGCTCTTTCTCTTTTCCCCAATACGCTTACCACAAAATTCTACTGGACATCTTGAGAGCGGATGAATGGATGGATAGATAGGTGAATGGATGGAAACATGAATAAAGATTCCCAGTTAACACGTCAGTAATTAAAGAAGACAAGAGACAAGGAAAAGCCTTTCTTTTGTTCTCTCCCTATGCTATGAGAAACTGAGTGTTGATAAGTGGTGTAGGTGTGTCTGATTAGCAAACATATATAAAGGATTAGGAAGATCCACATGTCAAAATTAATTTTACAATGAAAAGCAAGGTTTATATAAATCCATGAGTTTTTTAAAGAAGACTAGTTGGATTGGAAGTGATATTTCTAAATTTTGAAACTGACCTCATAGAGGGACCACCCAGAACTTGCCTCTGGTGCCATCGCTAATGACATGGCCCCGGTCGATGTGATTCCAGTTCTTCCTCTTCTGAGTGCTCAGGAGGGCACCAAAGGGAGCACTTTGGCTGTTACATAGTCAATTAGTAGTTAGTGCCTTAATCCAGCCCCGTTTTCTCCAGACCATGACTTAGTGGCCAGACTGCAGACATTTAATGTTGACTTTTCTCTTCCTGTTTTCCTATGAGGACAATGAGGCAGAGCTCTTGGCTTGAAATTAGTCAGTAGCTACAGAGCACAAACCAAAGACTTGTTATTTCTGGAACATGTTTAACCATAGCATGTGAATAATTAGAAGTACAAGGAATGACTCACTTGTTGAAAGACCTCTCCAACATCAACTCCTGTCTACTGAGCTATCTTGCCCAGGAGGTGTTTTGCACACTTTTCAGTCTGGTACCGAACGAGGGTGTTTGAAAGCCCAATCCTTGCCCTCCGGCGGGCCAGCAATTGTTCTGTACAAACCAGCATCTGCTCTTGCTGCTCAAAACATGGCTTCATGTTGGCAGAACCAAGGGCACCAGGCACTGGTTAGAAATGCAAGCTCTCAGGTCCTGCCTCAGACCTACTAGACCCCCATCTGCATTTTAACAAGATCCGAAAGTGAGTGCCGCATGTGAAAGTTTGGGAAACACAAAACTGTGTCTACAGCCTTGCTTGAGTAGGAGAAACTGTTTCATTTTCCATAAGGTCCCTGTCCCTCCCAGTGAAGAGGGTGGAGGTGGGGGTGCAACAGGCAGGGAGAGCAGTTGGGTAGAGAAGGGATAGGGATAGTCAAGAATCAGATCAGAGCAGTGAGGAGATGCCCCTTCCTGCGGGAGTCCCGGCACCCCAGGCACCCCAGGGCTGCGGGCTAAAGCACAGCAGGGTGGAAGCCCAGGCCAGGAGTGTTTGGAGATCCTGATTCACTGCTGGGACCCTGGCTCCAGGACTCCTGCCTGAATCCAGGGAGTTGGAAGACACAAACCCACTAACAGGTTGAAGTCTGTCGAGAGGAAAGAGTAAATCCTCCTGAACCTGCGGGGACATGTGGACTTGAGGCCACTCCCTGCTGCATCCAGAAGCCGGGTCCTTAGGGAGCGTTTGGCATTGCTCAGTGTGGTGGGTGTGTGCGCCTTCCTGACCCCTGGTCTGTTTGCTGTGACAGCACGTCAAGGACATCATCCTGCAGTCCAACCCGCTGCTGGAGGCCTTCGGCAACGCCAAGACCGTCCGGAACAACAATTCCAGCCGATTTGTAAGTCTCTTCCCTGCTTCGGGAAATGCCGCCTGGCTGGAGGTGTGGATACACCCGGTCTAAGTCCGGTGTCTCCAAGGCAACGGGAGCTTTCACATGTCATCAGGAGGCTGCCTTTTGCATCTTGTCTTCATTTTCTCTAGCGGCATGCTGTCAGGCTTCAATTTGCCCTTTAGCGGAAGTTATTTTTGAACCCCGGGATATAAATCAGCTAATTTTTTAATACAGTTCTCAACTTGAGTTGCCTTCCTAAGGAAAATAGAAATTGGTGCTGGAGGAGTTTGCTTTGTGCCCTGGAGGAAAGAGACCTTCTTTCCCAGACAAAGTAATAAGTAGGCTGGGTCCCAAAGCCTTTTTCTTTTCATTTATTTATTTATTCATTCATTCATTCATTCATTCATTTTGATTGATTTCAGAGAAGAGAGAGTCTCATTGATCGGCTGTCTTCTCATGCCCCCTACTGGGGATCAAGCCCACAACGTGGGCATGTGCCCTGACTGGGAATCGAACTGTGACCTCCTGGTTCATAGGTCGACGCTCAACCACTGAGCCACGCTGGCTGAGCCCAAAGCCTCTTGCTTTGCTCTTGCTCATAGGCTGGGTCTGTGGAAAATGAAGGGCTAACACACTATGGTCCGGCACCTTGTAGAGAACCCTCCTTCTCTATGTCAGGCAGAGTGAGTTGACTGCCTCCTCCCTCATAGGTTGGTGTGTTTTATGTATTTCATGTAACATAACAACACCCAAAATGATTGGACTTAACCTGATAGATTGCCTCCTGACCGGCCCACTTACCCAAGGTAATGAAAATGTCAGCAGAAGGCATTATGAATGCCCATGACAACACTTTTCTGTCTGAACGTCTTCTGAGAATTGAAAGGCTGGCAAGGATGAAAATAAATATATTCCCCTTGACAAGAAGCCACATTTCCAAAAAACAGTATTTGCCCAGTAGCTTTGATTTATGTAGATTTTTCGTCTTAGCTCATAGACTATGTCTGGCAGGAAAGCATTCAAGGAGCTATCTTTAAGGCGGATGCTGGACCATTTTAAAATAATTAAGTGGGAATTTGGGAGAAAGATGATTTCTTTTTTACCTTTCTGTATTGTAAGGAAGCTTCTATTTTCTAAGAGAATTCTTTAAGCTCTCATGCAGTGATTGTTTGGTTCCCTCGTGATTTATATCTGTCAGAATTGCCCTCATTTTCCTTGCTGTTCAATATTATTCAAACCATGTGTTCAGTTGTTGATCTGTCTTTTTTTTTTCTTCTTCTCATTGGCTGGGTCGTTTAATCTTGAAGAAGCTTCTAGGTAATGCAATAGAAAGAAGATGGGAATACACCTTCCACTTGACCGTTTTTTCCCCTTTTAATCTCAATCTTCCTTGTAAAAATGGATTTGACCAAACTTAACTCTCTTGCTACCAGCCCCCTTCTTTTGCTCATTTAGAGAGCAGAAAATAATTAAGTCAATAGTCCTCTTGATTTTTTCCCAATAAAAATTATTCTTTATCCTGAGACAAGGATGATACATTGGTCAATTTTTGTAAAACAAGACGAAAATATCCAGCAATTTATATTTTTCTGATTACAAAATAATGTCTTACAGCCCTCAAAAAAAGATGGGAAAGAGTATGGACGGGCACATTACACGTAGAATAACATCTAATGGGCATCCAAGGATGTTCCCAGGAATAATGAGAGAAATATAAATTAAAACCATTTTCTGTCTCTTAGGTGGGCAAGTATTAAGGAGATTGATACCAGAGAAAAGACACTATTGGTTGAAAGTGGACACATTTCTGCTGGAGGGCAACTTGACCATCTTTACCAAAATTGAAAATGTTCATTGTCTGTGACCCAACAATACTTTTAGGGCACAATATCTAAGTTCTCTGTTAATAATGACTTTTTAGAAAAGATATCCATAGTATATTGTTAAATAAAAAAAGGTTAAAGAACAATATTTGCAATATGGTCCAGTTTTCATTTTAAAATGCACGTTACATAAAACATTATATAATTAAGAAGAGGGGATCCAAGATGGCCATGAAGTAGGAGGGAGTTGCACTCACCTCCCCCCAGCACCACCTCACAATTACAACTAAATTACAGAACAATCAACCTGGATAACCATCTGAAGACAAGTTTAGTTGAACAGTCTTATAGCTAAGGATATACAGAAGAAACCACACTGGCATTTCTTAAAGGTTCACCAGGTCTTTCTAACAGTCGACCAAGGTTTGGAACCACTTCTAGAAGAACTTGAGAGTTTGCCATTTACAATGTCTACCCTTCCTAGATGTGATGTCCTGTTTGGTTTCATTCCCACCCCCACTTGATGGAGGTTACATGGATGGGCACTGAATCCTTCCCTCCAGAACCAGCTGAAAGGAAAAGATGAGAAGAATGGCCACATGGGAAGCGCAGGGGAGCTTGCTCAGCCAGCCTTTCCCAGGAACCACTGTACTGTAATTCAGGATAGCAGTGGTCTGTGCTCCCTCTCTGTGTCTGATGCTTCTGGGTGCTTGTTTTGGGGAGGGGGGTGGGAGGAGTCATCAGAGTAAGGCAAATAGGCCATTCGAGAGTAGCCTCCTCAGATACCTGGAATCGGCAAGTGACTTCCCAGGGACACAGCAGGTTCTGGGTGCTGGGGCAGTAGGAAAAATATGCCGTGTGCTTTTCTTGCCCTTAATGAGTTTACAGTTCTAGTCACAGACTTGCGGCCTGGCAGGATTCAGCCCTGAGATGGGTGGAATTCATCAGCATTCACATTTTTAAAATATTACATGTGAATACAGTTAGGCCGGGCATGCTTTCCCATGTGACCATAGGCCACACCACTCCTTAACACCCACATTCTCATCTTTTTCTTCATTTAAGTTTACTCTTCTACTAGTAGACCTTCTGAGGACTGGGAAGAAGCTAAATTCTAATGAAAGAGGGAAAAAAAGTCATTTACTTAACAATCTGGGCACCTTTTCCAGCTAAATTCCAAGGTTTTCTTCTCCTTTGTTCCCTCTTAGCAATAATTTAAAAGGAAATATTAACTACAACAGTAACAAAAATCTCCACACCCACAACTAGCTGGCGAGGACCTTCTTTATAATCAAGTGTTTTTATTTTATATAAGAATTGTAGATTCTCCAGAGGGTCAGAGGAATTGCTTTTGCTCAAAGTCAGCAAGATGCCTGTCAGAGGGAAAATCTGCTTCTTCTTAGAGGCTGATAGAGTTCACTCTCCTTAGATCAAAGGGACCCTGGGATTTTCTGTCCCATTCTTTACAGCTTCCGGCTTAGCAAGCAAACCCCTACTCGGGAAAACTGGCAAGGAGTGTAACATGTCCTTATTTAGTTGGACTAGAGTGGTAGATTCTCTTTCTCAATACAGAATTGTATGATTGGACAAGAGTACAGGCTATTGTCTGATTTAAAAAAAAAAAAGTCAGGAAATCTAGACCAGGACTGGGAATAATTCAGAATGTATCTAGCATTAATGAATTTCCTTGAATTATATGCTGTATCTAACGCCTATTTGGAACATCATGTTTTTGTTCACTAACCATTGAAGGAAACCCCTAACTTTCTTGCAGGGAAAATACTTTGAAATCCAGTTCAGTCCAGGTGGGGAACCAGATGGTGGAAAGATCTCCAACTTCCTTCTGGAAAAATCTAGGGTGGTGATGAGGAACCCTGGAGAGCGGAGTTTTCACATATTTTACCAGGTTTTCCTTTATATTGTTTCTTTCCTACTTCCTTATTCCTTCTCCACATTTAGATTTGCTTGTTTCCTCTCAGCAATCAGGTGTAGACAATCTAGCCTGTAAGCCAAGGAGCATTTATCACAATAGAATGTGTAAGTCAGCGTGCAGAGAATTGTCAGAACGAATGTCCCTAACCTCACAGGAGAGTAAGTTCTAGTCGGGGTGAGAAGACAAACAGAGTTAAGTAATCAAGAAAGTATTGATAAGACTTCAAAACAAAAGCTTGATTCTTTGCCAAATAGAAGTTCGTGTGGGGAGAATTGACTGGGGTGGGAAGGGGAGGTCTATGAAGAGGGTGCAGGATGACATGGAGGGGAGGCTGTGCAGGCAGGTCTGGTGGCCTGGACAGGGCACTGGAGGTGTGAGCGAGTCCTCGACAAGTTTGCAAGGGCAGAGTCTTCAAAATTAAAAAAAAAAAGTCAGGAAATCTAGACCAGGACTGGGAATAATTCAGTTATTGGACGAAGGACCATTTGTCCCCTTTCCCCTCTCCTACTTCCCCCATTGGCCATGGATCTTTAATGTCAGCTCAAAAAGTTTTGACTTAGACACTTTTATGTCAGCTCAAAAAGTTTTGACTTAGACACTCAGCAGCCGTGGAGACTTCAGGGCTAGAGCAGGTGGAGGATGCTTTTACACTGTGTTCCAGTCTTCGGCAGTCATCTGACTCAGCTAGTTTTAAAAATGTTTTTAACTATTTTAAAAATATAATGATACAATAGACAATATCATTATGTATGAGTTTATATACATTTCATCTATTGGGGATCCACATTAGATTTCTTTGAAGAAAGGCCTGCGACTATTTTTTGTTTTGCTCCAGTTTAAAGACCACTGGATTGGAGGGAAGTTATACTGTGTTGGTAGCTCCAATTCAGTCTTATCGATTACATAGATGTCTTAGACCAAGCATGTCAAACTCGCGGCCCACAGGCCGCATGCCTCATTTATTTGGCCTGTGTTAGCCTTTGAGTTTGACATGCTTATCTTAGACGATGGCAAACAATTCTTCCTGTTAGTTTGTTGGTTGAAAGAATACATAAATGACCAAAAGCTTTTGTGACTTCAGTAATGCTTTTAATTGTATTAATCAAAGCAACATGTACAGATGATTGAAAAATAATTTTGTATAGCACACACATAGTATATTATTTACTAAGCACTAGAGTGAAGTTCATAATTGTTTCCAGAACCCCTTTAAATAAATGCTGGCCCCATTCCCTGTGCCTCTCTCCACCCTCTCCCTTCCCCCCCCCCACCCCCCTCACCCAGAAATCCCCTGCCCACAGGTTGGAAACCAGCAGACTAGGGGCTGTGGAAGTGGTGAGCTTAGGGGAAGATGGAGGTAAAGATTCTGACATACAGTTAAAGCTGTGAATAGATGAGACTCCCGTGGGAGTGAGTGTGGAGAGAAAAACCATGTCTCTACAAGACTGGGGGCCTGCGGACGGTCTGCAGATTGAGCAGGCATTGGGGAGCAGGGGGTTAGTCAGGGGAGGAAAACCAGGAACCTGCAGTGTCACGGAAGCCAGGGGAAGCTCGGGAATGAGCTTCAGGATCAAATGCTCAGAGCTCTTGTGGGTAAAGGATGGGGCAGGGGTCTAGGGACCAAGAAAGGGCTGTTGGACTTTGCCACTGGAAGTAGTGTCAAGCGTCATTTCATCAGAATGGCGAGGGGAGAGGCCAGATGCAGGTAGTTAAGTCGTGATGGGAAAGTAGAGTCTGCAGCTTGAAGCTCACGGAGTCAATGAAATGCTTCTAAAGAAGGCAAAGAGCACGTGTTTGTAGATAGAAGAGAGTTGGGGTTGGGGGGGTGAAAATGCAAGTGAGAGGGGCTGTGCCATGTGGGTGGGGAGAAGACAGGAAGAGTAAGGAAAGTTTTTTCTCAGACAAAAGAAAAAAGATAAACAGAAGGGAAAGATAGGAAGAGGGTGGTACAAAAAGATTTCGAAGAGACTGGGAAGAAAACTAAGGGAAGCTGATGTCATGGGTGACCTGGGACTTCTCAGCAATGGAGATGAGGTTCCCTGTTTTGGGGCTGTGCTGCTGAGTTGACATGAGGAACTTGACCGCAATGGAGAAGTGTGGAGAGGAACCATCTCTATTTTCCTAAGTCCCATTGGGTTGGAGCCAGCAGAGGGCTGGAGCTGGCTTGCCTGGGCTGTGTGCATCTCTTTCCATCTCTTCCTTCAGTGACATTTTCTTAATAGTTTGACATCAGTCAGGGGAGGAGTATTTACACCATGGAAACTGGCAGACACTACAAATCCATTTTCTCCCCAAGACTTGCTGGTCAAGTATTTGCAGCACAGCACTGGTGGGAGCCCTTAAGAGGGTCTTGCTCGGACCTAAGGCAGATATCAGAGGTGGAACAAAAAGTGTGGGACAGTCATTTGCTTAGAGGTTTCAGAATGCCAGAGTGTGGACCTTCGGTGGCTTTTTAATATGCACCCTGCAGTGAGCGCACGGAGGGGCCAGCTGCGCTCTAGAAAGCCACAGGCCAGTTGAGCAGGAATGGAGAGGGATTATAACCTGGCTTGGTTTCCACTCTCCTGCGGGATCTCACCAGGGAAGCACTGCAGTCGCTCCCCGTGTTGGACAAGGGGAGCTGCTCAGGTCTTGCAGGTCTTATCAGAGAGGTAAGGACCAGCATGTGCAGAGAGGACCTTGGGCTATCAGCAGTAGAGCAGAAATCCTGAAGCCCCATCATATTTGGGGGGCGAGGACCACTGGTCATTTCAGAAAGCAGGGCTAGAGAGTCCCATCGCCCTTGTTCAGGGCAGAGGCAGCAGGAACCATGAGGTGCCTGGGACTACTTTGAGGTCGCATCACACCCACCCCACTGTCTCTTGTTCCAGCTCATCGAGGGCGCCTCTGCCGACCAGAAGCAGAGCCTGGGCATCACCAGCATGGACTATTACTACTACCTGAGCCTCTCCGGGTCCTACAAGGTGGATGACATTGATGACAAGCGGGAGTTTCAGGAAACTCTGGTAAGTGCTGGTGCGGGGCCAGGCGGGATCTGCTCGCGGGCAGGGCATTGTGGCTGGTAGGAAGGGCACTGAAGGTTAGCAAAGCCAAGAGCAGCATGAAATTTCCACCTCTTTCTGCTGTAAGCAGTCCAATTCGTAAAACACGTTTAAGCACCCTTCAATAGCCACCTGCCCAGCTGCCAGAGGACCGCTTAAAGATTTGAGACGGGCAATAAAAAAGGAGAGTGAACGTGCCCTGGCCGGAGGTTAGAGCAGTGGTTCTCAACCTTGGCTGCACATTAGAATCACCTGGGAATCTTTTTTAAATCCTGATTTCTGGGCCTCATCCTCTGAAAATTCTGTTTCTTTGTTATGGGGTGGGGCCACAACATTAGTAACAAAGAAACAGAATTTCCGGAGGATGAGGCCCAGAAATCAGGATTTTAAAAAGATTCCCAGATGATTCTAATGTGCAGCCAAGGTTGAGAACCACTGGGTTAGAGCGTTGTTCCACACACCAAAGGGTGGAGGGTTCAATTCCTGCTCAAGGACATATACCTGAGTTGCAGGTTCAATCCCCAGTTGAGGCATGTTTGGAGGCAACCAATCGATGTGTCTCTCACATTGATGTGTGTGTGTCCCCCTCCCTCTCTTCCATTCTCTCTAAAAACCAACGGAAAAAATATCCTCAGGTGAGCATTAACAAACAAACAAACAAAAATAGTGCATGCATCATTAACCCACCCCACCCCCACTCCCCTAGCCAGGAGTTCTGATTAGCAGGTAAGAACTGTTGTGCATAGTTTACCACATTTACCACACCTGTTTACTGGCAGCTCACACAATTGCGCTGCTTCCTTAGAAAGGCAAAGCAGAGCGCTCTTGGGACCTCAATCAGGTTAGACACCTGATTGAGTTTATTAGCACACCTTCAGACTTTTCCCCACCCACTTTCTCTTCACTCTGTACGTACAGGTCAGAGAGCCCTTCCCACGGTGTGTGCATTATAGTACAAAAGGTTACATCCTCGGGGAAACAACAAGTTGAGTTAGACCTTTCTGGAGGTGGGCCGGTCACCCATTTAGCCTCAAAGAGATGCATCGCTACTGCCCTTTGAGTCAGCTACCAGCCTGGCCCAACCTCAGCCCAGAGCCAGAGCCCAGTGGGAGACCCTGCAGGGCATTTGGAGGTACAGCTCAAAGAAAGTTAGTGTTGGTTCTTGAAGGGCAGGATGTATTTCCAGGGGCCAGGACAAGAGGGGACATCAAGAGGCCCCAAAGGAGCTGGCTGGAGCAATGCAGATGAGGGGCCTGCATTGGTTCTAGAGTAAATTTCCTTTGGAATATGGATATCAAAGACTCAAGCCTTTCAGCTGCTTTTATTCGATTTTATAGACCTCAGAAATAAGACTTCTCTGATGCTGTTATTATTTGAATCCCTGGAGATTTTTAACCGAGATCTTTTGCAAATACAATCTATTCTCAGTCCTCCCAGTGAAGGGAAAGGCCTCTGTGTGTATTTGGAGTAGCTGGACACGGGCACCAGTGCCCTAGGGGGAGAGGCATGGCACCAGGATCACACCAAGGGATGCGGACAGACTTGTTGACCGTGCCCAGCTGCTGCTCCAGCTGCGCGCCTCTCCTCCTGCAGCTCACTTGGCCCTTATCCTAGAGGGGAGCATGCTCTATTCAAGGACACACTGCCTTTCCAGCATGATGTTGAGACTTGAGAGAGATGCGAGAGAGTGCATTGGTCAGGGATAATGTCTGACTGGGACTTCCAGCTGCCGTCACTAGCTAAGCCACATATCACTGCACCACCCAGTCGAAGCTTGGGCTCCTGTGCTGTGTGCTTATAAGGTTGATGACCAGCTCATGTGAGTAATTTCTCTTCCCGCTTGCAGCACGCGATGAACGTGATCGGGATCTTCGCGGAGGAGCAGGCGCTGGTGCTGCAGATCGTGGCAGGCGTGCTCCACCTGGGAAACATCAGCTTCAAAGAAGTCGGCAACTACGCCGCAGTGGAGAGTGAAGAGTGTGAGTAGCCGTGGCACAGTTGTTGAACAAGGGGAAACCATTGTTTAGCTCCATCAGAAGTAACCCACCGCTTTCCTTTGCTTAGATCTCAACTGAGGTATTTTGGGGAGAGATGAGAAGTCTCGTGCGTCCTGCTGTGGCAGAACAAAAGGGCCTGTGAGTGTCCAGGCCTCTTCTGCGCACCTGCCCACTCCCCCCGCCCATCTCCTCCCGCCTCCCACATTAACTGTCCCAGAGTCACACCCAGAGACCATTCGTGAATTCATTTCAATTTATCATTAACCTTGGGGAAGCTGGCAGAATCTCACATCTAGGTTTAAAAGTAAAGCGATACTTTAGTGAGGATTAGGGTAATAGCCGAATAACTCAAAAGATTTGTCTCCTCATAAAAACCTTTTCTATCACTGAATCTTCAGGATCTCCATTCACCTAAAGGTCATGAAGAGCAAGTGATTGGATATATGTAAATATGGAAAGCTCACAGATTCAGTTTGCCCCATGGGTTGAATTAGATTGGATTTCTGAAAATGAAAAGAAAAAAAAGGACATTGACTATGGTGTTGATATTGGTAATGGTCACTTTTAATGGTCACCTCTGTAGTAATCAGAGCCTGAGGACCTGAATGGCCATTTTTACTCTTTGAGAAGGAATCAAGTCCTTCCTGCAAGACGTTATTGGTTTTGCATGGCACAGGCCCCCACAGTCACCAGGGCGTGTGACTGACTGTAGCCTCTTGGGCATCAGACGACTTTCCATCCTTTAACCACCCAGGAAGACATTTCTCCCTTTCTCAGCATTCTTCAAGGATGATAAATTTAGATGCTTAGTAATAAATAGTATCCCACTCATTGCTGACAATGCAGCAAGGCTATTTCCATTCCAAATAAGGTTCTTTTTATATTTTTGTTTTCTTTTGTGATAAAAAGGGAAGCTCTGCTAACTTCTGATGTCTGTCTGATAAAGAGCAAGAAGAATTATGTTTACCAGGGGAAGGAACGGGGTGGAAAGCAATAAATAGACAGGGTGTCCACAGAGTCTAGAAACACAACCTAACAATAATAATAATAACTATATTTCTAGACTTTGTGGACAGTGCCCTTCATGTTTAACAAATGCACGGGAGTGTTCGGGAAGCTCATTAACACTTGGCCTTTTAACATTGACAGTTTGGTTTCTGTGAAAGTCGACTAGATTTCTCTTCCCTCTGTGGATGCTACAGTTCTTTACTGCCCCTTTATGCTGGAGAACAAGGGTATGACTCTGGCACAGCTAGCATTTCCCCATGTGCCTGGGCCAAGAAGTAGCCTCCTCCGCCAACTGCGTGAGGCCCAGGATTGGCAGCTGCCTGTGGAATGATTGGCGGAGGTGGAGTGATGGGGATCAGGAAAGGCTGTGTTGGAAACCAAGGAAGTCCAACAAAGAAATGTGCCCCTTTTCCAATAATTTGTTTTCTGTTCAGTTGGTAAGACCTTAGCATGGTTCAGGGGGGTGCCCTGTTAAAGCTTCCCCCGCCCCCTGCACTCAACTGTTCCCTTCCCCAGAGGCTTCCAGTCTCTCGTATTCCATTCAGGGGACATGTGTTCCAGAGCAACTACACCACCCACTCATTTTTTCTCACTTTGTGCATCAGTGGGAACATAGAACATAATCTGCAGTTGCCTTTTCACTTTACATTATATCATGAAGGTTATTTTATAACTCACTGAGGAGCTTCATCCTTTTCTGTAGCTGCATAGCATTCCATTGCTTGGCTATATTTTAATTTAGTGAACTAGTCATCTGTTGATGGACATTAGGATCGTTTTGGATCTGCTGCTTTTACAATAATGAACGAACAGTACGAAAATGAATAACCTGGTTTGTGGTGTCTGTCCGATATTTGAGTATATCAGTGTAATAAATTTGTAGAGGGAAGAGCTAGCCCATGTTTGGTTAAGAGAAGAAAGCAAACTTTCTCTAGCTATCGTAGTGGGGGAAATGGTAAGATTTCCATCAGAGCTAAAGCAAAATAGCCATTAATAACAACAAATTGTATTGTTACGTTACCTAGACAAATGGAGCTATGGAATTTCCTGAGTCAAACCTTTACATTGCTGAGAAGTCAAACAAACCTCAACTTGGTCACATGTGTACCTGTCGTTATCAATAGCATAAGATGGTGTTATGGAAACAAGTCTTGCTCAAAAGATATTAAATCCAAATTAACCTAAGAATTTTATTGAAGGAAAATAATATGACATAAACAATGATGGGGAGTACAAGTGACCATGCCTCTCCTTTGCCCTGTTAACTGTTTGTTTGTTTGTTTATATTTTATTGATTTCAGAGAGGAAGAGAGAGGGAGAGAAAGATAGAAACATCAATGATGAGAGAGAATCACTGTTCGGCAGCCTCCTGCATGCCCCCTATTGGGGATTGAGCCAACAACCCGGGCATGTGCCCTGACTGGGGATCAAACCATGACCTCCTGTTTCATAGGTCAACCCTCAACAACTAAGCCACACCGGCCGGGCTAATATTTATTTTCAAAAAACTTTTTTACCTTGCTGTTTCTTTTAAAATTGTAAAATGGAATTTTGTTTTGCTGCATCTTGTCAGTTTCTCTATCTTCTCTACACTTCACATGTAAAAGGAAAAAATTAAATGTGACTTTTTAATGCACTAATAGAAATCTATCTTCATTATCAAAATGTGCTGAAACATTATTTTCTAGCAGGTTCTTCTCTGTTCTACATAATTCTGATTAACTATACCAGAGTTACATCAGCATTTTTAAATGAATCAATGCCCGCTCCCTCCTCTCCTTCCCCAAGCCTCTGTACTGCTCCGATGCAGTCCTTAGGCAGCCACCCTCCCAGACACCTCATGGAAATTCACAGCCTGAAGGAAGTCAGTATGAGCAGCCCTGTAATTTTAGTACCAGGGCAGCCACTGAAGAAAATGTGAGGTCATAAAAGGTTATACTTGAAAAACATGGCATGGACTTTTTTAAAAGCCAGTACTGGATTTCCTCTCTAGACTTCTTAGCTGTTTCCCTCCGCCTGTGGCTCTGAATCTTGGCCAGATTCCATGCCCTGTTTTTCGAGTGCCTGCGGTCCTTCACTTGTGCCCTCCTCTACAGAAGAGGTGAGAGCCATGGAAGTAGATAGGGCATGTTTCCTTTACAATCTTGTCTGTCTGTTTGATCTCAAGGACTACTTCTGTTTTGTTCCATTTCTTTAGCTGTGGTCATAAAGATAATGGGATATACTTTTTCACTAAATATTTGAACTGTGTCCCCATGTTAGCATGGTTATGGGCTTGGCAGGAGCTCATATTTACAAAACCAACAAAGTGAGGCTAATGATTTGTTGTATCAAACAATTCACTGTGTCGTTGCCATGAAGCGTGAGGGGTCCTGGTGAATTTACTATAAAACATTGACTACCAGTGTGTCAAGTGAAATACACGTGTGCCTGACTATCTGCCTGGTGACAGTGGTGACAATCAACATTGTAGCTTCCCTTGGTGAACCTCTTATACGTCAGACTCATTGGTAAATGGCTCTTGGTTCTCACAACAATCCTACTTGTGTCTAATCTGACTTACGGGCATCTGATGTTTTTTGCTCTGTACAAAGGTAAGTTTCTGTTTAGTGGGAGACACATCCAGGTTCCTAAACATACATGTGAACATCAAAACTAAACTAAAAGAGGGTGGGAGGAGGATAAAGAAGGCAAAGATTATCAGATAGATGGTGATGGAGAGAGATGAGACTTTGAGTGATGAGCACCCAATGTAATATACAAATGACGTATTATGGAATTGTACACTTGAAACTAATGTTATTAACCAATGTCACCCCAATAAATTTAAATTTAAAAAAACTAAATTAAAATCATCACTTCATGGCCTTTGCGCCAAGATCAAGTGTAAAAACTAATCTAAAGGAAATGGCCGTTGGCAAATTACTGCACTTGATTTATTCACATGCCCTTTTTAAAAGGAAGCTGTCTGCCAGTGGGAGCATTTCTGTGGAACACTCGCATAGATCATATACACCTTGTTCTGGCATTGCACTTTTTCTAAATGCATTCACTGGCTTCATCTCATTGGAAGGTATATCCTGAGAAATGTCAGCCTGTTCATTCTAACACCATCTGTGAAATTCAAACATTATTTTTTATTGGGAGGCTTGTGATTTTTGAGCATTATCATGATAAGGTCTTTCACAAAATCCTTTTATCAGAGAATTTTGGTAAAGCTTTATGCAGAAAAAGAAGACTCATAGTCCGGTTAAGAATTCTGATTTGTGTCCATAAAAATAGCGGGAAAAATCTGAGCATCCTTTCATGCCAAAGGATGGTTGGTGTCACTTATTCACATTAGAATGTTTTAACCAGAAAAAAAGAATTCCATTTATATCACTAGCCCTCCTCTTGCAGAGTTTCACAGCTGGAAACAGGTTGCTGAGCCTGGGAACCTCAGCTTTTCTACCCGAAAGCCACACACTACACCACTGTATGTCCTCAGGGTGGGATGGGCGTGCCGTGATGTGGATAATGCAACACCCTCCATTTCATTCCATACGCCTCGCCCAGAAAAATCTTCTAACACCCCTCTCCAGATGCCATCTAGGTCCCCTTGACTCCAGCCCGACCATCTCAGACCATTCAATGATCTCCACTATTGGAATTGGTCCTGACCTTTTAATCATCTACCACAACCTCCAGCTGTAGCCAATGTTGGTCTACTCACTGTGTATCTCAACCATGTCTCTTGCATTCCTGCCTCCTCACCTTTACACATTCCATCCATCTCTCTCATCCTCTGCATCTATACCTATCCTGTCCATTCTTTTAGACCCCACCCATCTTCCTCAATCACCCAAGCAAGTAGTAATATCTTTCTGTTCTAAATTCCCCCAGGACTTTATTATCTATCTGTGTCACAGATTTAGCTTTTATTTGGCAAACTACTTTTGCCTCCTCTAGGTTGTCGTCAGAGTTTCTTCAATAATTTGTGTCCTGTCCTCTCCCTTTAACAACCCCACACATGGTAACTACTCAAAAAATAAGTGGTTGGTTGTAATTATTAGTTTGATGATATCAGATGCTTCCAGCTCTTTGTGAATGATGCTATGAAAACACTGTACCAAAGAGGAAGAAAACAATATTTGGAGCCAAAGAAATGTTGCTTGATTTAGTTCCTTCTGGCTGTCTTGCTGCAAGCTTGGAGAGATGTCCATTTTAGGCATTCAGCTGTGATCTCAGTAGGGGGGATTGGTTTAATGCCACCCTTCCTGGTTAACTGATTTGTATTATTGGAAGCTCAGTCATCATAGGAATTGACTCATGTAATAGAATAACTGGGAAAAGCAAAGTGGATGGGTGTGTGTGGGATTGCTAATAGGCGGTCTTCACTAGCCTGCAAGTTCTTGGGACTAAAGATGGTGTCTTGTGTGTGTGTGGTTGTGTGCGTGTGCACACAAATGCATAAACACACACAAGTGCCTCCCTGTTTGTGAGATGCATTGTTAACATGCTTAAAAACAATCGAGGTTTATTTTGTTTTCTATAGTTTTGGCTTTTCCTGCCTATCTCCTGGGGATAAACCAGGACCGGTTGAAAGAAAAGCTGACGAGCCGGCAGATGGATAGCAAGTGGGGAGGCAAGTCGGAGTCCATCCACGTGACACTCAACGTGGAGCAGGCCTGCTACACCAGGGACGCCCTCGCCAAGGCCCTGCACTCCCGCGTCTTTGATTTCTTGGTGGATGTAAGTAAACATAGCTGACTTGGTGATGCTTCATATTGTAGCTGTCCAGAGGAAAACTGCTAAGGGTTTCGTGTTCATGCGGCTCACTCCTTCTAACCATCACCTGACTCCTCCACTTTTCACCCTCTCATCCTGGGGCCAGTGTATCCTGCTTTTACTTCTAGAATTCTCCACCAAGACACCAAGACAGTAACAGCTTCTTATGGATAAAACACAGGGTGGGGCAAAGGTGAGTTTATAGTTGTTCATATGGAAAATAATACAATAATTAACAAATAAGAATAAGGTGTGATTCCCGTACTCACAACTATAAACCTACTTTTGCCCCAGCCTGTATTTTATAGAGGCAGGACCGAAGGCCGGGAAAGGAGGAGACCCAGGATCATGAGGGGGTCTTGACTTTGAGCCTAAAGATTTAGGGCTGTTGTGTTTGTCATCTATTACTGTGTTACAAATTAGTCCAGAACTTAGTAGCTTAAAACAATAAACATTTATTCTGTCATTTGGAAGTGACTTAGCTTGGTGGTTCTGATTCAGGGACGAGATTGTGGTCAAGATGCTGAGGGGAGTGATTGGAGTTGGAGGATCTGGTTCCAAGCTGACACGCTCACACGGCTATTCGCAGGGCTCCTCGGGTCCTTGCTGCATGGCCCTTTCTTTTCAGCTGCTTGAATATTCTCCCAGCAGGGCAGCTGGTTTCCCCCAGCGTGGGTGATCTAAGAGAGAGCGAGGCAGAGTCCCAGAGCTTTTAATGTCCTTGTCTTGGGCTCAAGTATTGCCGCTCTGCAATATTCTTTACCTTAGAAGCAGGTCACTAAGTACAGCCCACACATAAGGGGAGAGAAATTAGGTTCCACCTTCTGAAAGGAGGCGTATCAGAGACTTTTTGTACAGTCGGCCCTCCACATCTGTGGACCCAACGAACTATGGATAGAAAATATTCAGAAAATTAAAAAATGTTGTCGCTGACTATGTATTTAGGCCTATGATGGTTGTGTCTGTACTTTCTTGTTATTATTCCCTAAGCAATACAGCATAACAACTGTTTACATAGCACTTACGTTGTATTAGATATTTTAAGTAATATAGAGATGATTTGAAGTTTACGAGAGGATGTGTATAGGTTATTTGTAAATACTATATGCCCTTTTATATAAGGGACTTGAGCATCCATGGAGGTTGGTATTCACAGGCGTCCTGGAACCACTTCCCCACCAATATCAAGGGATGTCTGTATTTTAAAACTACCACAGATTTTTTTTAATGATAGAATAATCATATATATGTGTGTGTGTGTGTATATATATATATCAGACATCCCTTGAGGTGTATGTGTTTGCATAATATTTGCATATATATACATATTTATGTATACCGCATATAGATCCTGGAAATTAGTCTTTGAGCCGTGTAGCACTGCCGGTGACAGTCTGTGCTAATCATTGCAGCCTGAGTGGGAGAATAATAATAGCAAACACTTATTTAGCACTTACTATGTGCCAGATACTGTTCTAAGTATTTTAGAAAAAAACACACTTATTTAATTCTTACCACAACCCTGTGACTCAGATAAGCTAACTGAGGCCCCAAGAGGTTAAGGAACTTACCCAAGGCCACACCACTCTTAGGTAATAGACCTAGGAATTAAATCCAGGTAATTGGGCAGTGATCCAGTATTCTACTCCTCCGCCTTTTATATGGTCAAGGCAGGAAGAACCCTCAGGAAGCCCAAGTCAAGGGCAGCAACATGGTCATTAGACCCTAGAAGTCTGCATGATTGGGTGTGGTTAGGGTTGGGCAGGGCAGGGCAGCATAGGGTAGTTATTCTGTGTACTCCTTGTGGCTAGTTTAAGGATACGATTGCTTGGGAAGGTCAAGGTCATGCCAAGCATTAGCCATGTTTTTAACGTGTTCAGACCCTCCTTTTACTGACAAGGGAATCTTTGGCCCCAGTGCTGGTGGAATTGCCCAGGGCCATTCAGCAAGAGGGTCATGCAGAGCCGGGACTAGAACCCACACCTCCTGTCCCTGTTCAGTGTATCTTCCAGCACTGGGCTTCCCACCTTATTTCCTTTCCATCTTTTCCCAATTTTGTGTGTGTTAAAGAGGGTGGATGCTCCATGTAAGTGATACTAATTAGAGCTGACAGTTACCAAGCACTGACTGTGTACCAGGTACTGAGCTAAGTGTTCTATATTAATACTCATTAGCTTGCAAAAGATGATTATCTTTTTCTTTTCTTTTTTTCCTGGAAAACAACTCTGGTACTTCAAGATTCATCCAGGTATTCACCACCTCCAGGAATTTTTCTCCTGTGTTCCTCCCTCCCCTGCAGTCCTCACTAACCCCCTCCAACCTACACTGCCCTCCTGTCATTAAGTCTGTTCCACTGAATTGCACATCTCTTCTCACAGTGATCGAGACCACAGACTTTTTTTATTATTATTAGTTAAGGTATTACAAATGTGTCCTCATCCCCCCCATTAACCCCCAACCTCCCCCCCCCCTCGCACACTCTTGCTCCCATCCCCCTGTTGTCCATGTCCATTGGTTTGGCTTATATACGTGTATACAAGTCCTTCGGTTGATCTCTTCCCCTTACCCCCGCCCTCCCCTACTTTCCTTCTGGGGATTGATAGCCTGATCACTGTTTCTCAGTCTTTGGATCTGTCCCTTTTCATCAGTCTATGTTGTTTTCTATAATCCACAAATGAGTGAGATCATGTGGTATTTATCTTTCTCTGACTGGCTTATTTCACTTAGCATAATGCTCTCCAGTTCCATCCATGCTGTTGCAAAAGGCAAGAGTTCCTTCTTTTTTACACAGCATAGTATTCCATTGTGTAGATGTACCACAGTTTTCTAATCCACTCATCTCTGATGGGCACTTAGGCTGTTTCCAAATCTTAGCTATGGTGAATTGTGCTGCTATGAACATAGGGGTGCATATATCCTTTCTGATTGGCGTTTCTGGTTTATTGGGATATATTCCTAGTAGTGGGATCACTGGGTCAAATGGGAGTTCCATTTTTAGTTTTTTGAGGAAGCTCCATACTGTTCTCCACAGTGGCTGCACCAGTCTGCATTCCCACCAGCAGTGCAGAAGGGTTCCCTTTTCTCCACATCCTATCCAACACTTGTTGTTTGTTGATTTGGTAATGATAGCCATTCTGACAGGTGTGAGATGATAACGCATTGTCGTTTTGATTTGCATCTCTCGTATAATTAGTGACTTTGAGCATGTTTTCATATGTCTTTCGGCCTTCTGTATGTCCTCTTTCGAAAAGTGTCTATCTAGGTCCGTTGCCCATTTTTTTATTGGATTGTTTATCTTCCTTTTGTTAAGTTTTATGAGATCCCTGTAAATGTTGGAGATTAAACCCTTATTGGTGGTATCATTGGCAAATATGTTCTCCCATGTTGTGGGTCTTCTTGTTGTTTTGTTGATGGTTTCCTTTGCTGGAGACCACAGACTTTTAAAAAAATGTTTTTTAATTAAAAGAAGAACATAGACTTAGGCATCGTCCCACTTAAATGTAATCCCAGGCCCTCCCTCTTGCCCAGTGTGATCTCAGGGATTGCACTGTGATCACTATTGGTATGAGAACTGCAGTGAGAATTAAAGGACCCGACACATACAAGGCACTTAGCAAAGTCTGGAACAGGTGAATGTTAAATATACGGAAGCTGCTCTTATTAACATCACTTTAATGGTAATTACTGGTATTATTAACCGTAGTTGGCTCACCCTCTCTATAAGCTCCTGGCAACAGAGATTGTCTTCTTGACATCCCTGGCATATTGTGTTAGGTGATCATTAAATGATTAGTGAGTGGGGTTCTTTATGTGAAATAGATTTTACTTCGATCATCCGAGATGACATTTTCTTCCAATTCTCAAGACTTCCTGAAGAAAACTAACTCTGCCGGAATTTAATGGTTTTCATCATTAAGCAAACATTGTTTTTTCTCCTACCATAATAGTTTTCTGGGATTCTGGTGGTTTCCCAAAATACTTGACATTGCACTGAGACTTCTTTTTTTTTTTTAACAATTCGTAGTATTCTTTTTTTTTCCATCACCTATCCCTTCTGTGCCCTTGTCCACTCCACCCTGTAATCAGCACACTGTTGTCCATGTCCATGAGTTACCTCTCTCTCTCTCTTTTTTTTTTTTTTTTGCTCAATCCCGCCACACCCTCCAGCATTCCCCCTTCCCCCACCAGAGCTGTCTGCCTGCTCTCTGTCTATGAGGCACTGAGACGTTTTTAAAGCTGTAAGTCACTGTCTTGGTCTCTGTTTCCAGCAGGCACTAGTATTTGCTGTGTGTAGTCTATTTGCTGTGTGCAGGATTGCTTCCCTCCCCCTCTGCATGTGCAGGAAAAGGAGTTAATTGCCATGCTGCTTACTTTCTCCTAGTCCATCAACAAAGCGATGGAGAAGGACCATGAAGAATACAACATCGGCGTTCTGGACATCTACGGCTTTGAAATATTCCAGGTAGGACCAGTTTAAGTCATTGCGGACTGGGGAGGGTGATGCATTTCCTCTGGCTTGAAGAAATAATTAATTCTAGGCAGTGAAAAAAAGAACACCCCACTATGGCCCAATTTTTGCCTTTGTGAGTTCTTTGGGCACCGTCACCAAACTAGTTTCTCCTAAGTCTAAACTACGCAGCCTTCTCCTGATGCCTCCAGCATTTCTGCTAAGGCTTGTCACATGGAAGCATCTCACTAAATCACTCAAGAATTGTCTTCGAAATGATTTTGCAGAAATGATTAATGTAAGTAACTTTTTCTTTTTCAGAAAAATGGCTTTGAACAGTTTTGTATCAATTTTGTTAATGAAAAATTACAGCAGATTTTTATTGAACTGACATTAAAGGCCGAACAGGTAAGCATTCCCTCTTCCTTCATCGTGTTCTCCTAATTTGTTTTCTTTTCAAGGGTGTAGACTTCTCTTTGGATAACAGCTTCAGATTTGAGTCTTGTCTTAGGAAATGTCCTTAACAGTGTCAGGCAGACAAACCGCATGCCACTGGGACCCTTCCGTCTGTGAAATAGAAACACCAGCTGCTACATTTTCTTCCTCCTTTGAGCAAAGGATGCTGTGAAGTTGGACTTGGGACTGGCTGCTTCTGCTCTCTGACTCATTGACCAAGTGCGAAATGGAGACCTCGTTCCAAACCCTTTGTCTATGGCATCTCCTGTGAGCCCAAGGAAAAGCATGGCTTTCTCAGAGCTGCTTTCCTCCCAATTCTCCCTAGAAATTAATGTGTCTTTAACAAAAGTGGGTGTTTTCATTCTGGCTTGAAGAAACATGTCTTGCTTATCGTTTCTTCTGAAAGGCCAGCGCAGGTCCCTGTATTCTGGATTCCGCATTGTGTGTCGATTCTAGGGTGTCTGTAACAAAGTACCACAAACGAGGTGGCTTAAAACAACAGAGATTTCTCCTCTCAGAGGCCGGTATCAAAGTGGCACCAGAGCGTCACCCCTTTCAGAGGTTCTGGGGGAGAATCCTTCCTTGACTCTCCAGCTTCTGGTGGCTCCTGTCCTTGTTTGGTGGCAACATGACTTCAGTCTCTGCCTCGGTCTTCACATGGCCTTTTCCAGTCTGTGTCCAAGTGTCTCTCCTTTCCCTGTAAAGGCACAGGTGGTTGGATTAGGGGTCACCCCAAATCCAAGATGATGTCTCTTGTGGGGTCCTTATCTAATTGTATCTACAAAGATCCTATTTCCAAACCTCACATTTTGAGATTTTAGGGGACATGTTCAACCCACTCGACACATGAAAGGCTGTTTGGGGATGTTTAGTCATGGAGCGTTCACGCCTCTGCTTGGGAGCCCCAGTGAGCAGAGGCGTTCACATAAACCTCTGGCCTGGAGGTCTCGCCTTCCACCACCTCAGAACAGCTAGGGAAAGCGTGGGGTGGGCTGAGACGGGAAAAACTGGGCAGCATTTAGATCATATAGGAACTTTGTAGGGCATGACAGAAAGTGCAGAGTTTACAGCAAGTAGGATAGGAAACCATTGCAGCATTTTGAGCAGAAAAGTGACATGGTCTGGTTTGTGTTCTGTGTTTTTGAAAAGGTCACCACTCTAGCTTTACAGACTTACAGAGTGGAGTGAGACGGGAAAACTAAACAGGAATGGAAGTTTAGAAACCAATTAGGAGACGATGCAGGAGACTGTACAAGACAGGGCGGGAGCTTAGACCATGGTCTATTAGTAGGGGTGGTGACACGGTGAGAGGTGGTCAGAGTTAGTATACATGTTAGAGACTGAGTCACCATGATTACTCAAAATAATTAGCAATAAGCCAAGAAGGAAAGAGGAATTAAAGATGATTTCTGCCTTTGTAGCTTGAATAACAGGGCCAGTGGTGAGACCATTTACTGAAGGATATGGTTAGGGGAGCAGTTGGTTGGAGACAGGGGGAATGTAGAGTCAGAACTCTGCTGAACAAGTTACATTTGAGAGGCCTATTGTACATCCAAGTGCAGATTCCAAAATCAAATACATATGAGTCTGGAACTCAGTGGGGAGGTCTAGACTAGAGAAATTAATACAGAGGTCACTAGCCTATAGGTGCTATTTAAAGCCATGAGATTGATTGGAATCACCTAGAGAAGGAGGCTTGAGGAAGCAAGACGGCTGGAAGATTGAGCCCTGAGAGTCTGCCTCCTATAAAGATCTGGAGAGATGCTAACAAAGCAAACCTGGGAGGAAGGAGAAGAACCAGGAGAGTGTGCTGGTGTCCATCCAGTTAGATGAGCCCCTGGCCCGAGTGAGGGGCCTTCCCCTTAAGTGCCTCGATGCTAATCCATGCTGCTGTCCTATGTTAAACTCAGAGATTATTGTGAGACAGATCTGTAGGTTTCACCATATTAAATGGCCATTTTTTGAATGTCAGAAATGCCTGTGTGGTAATGATTTCATATGGTTCAAACTCAATAAAAATTACATTACCAAGCAATAAAATGTTGCTTTTCTAACCTCCTTAGAAAAAAAAAATTAAAGTTTCAAGTTGTTGTCAAAAGGCATTCAAGTTTTTCTTTCATGGTGATTTATGTGCCTTTGATATCCATATGTGTGGAGTCCAGCTACTCTTCACTGGGTAATCATGTGAGTTCCCGCTTTCTGTCCTACAGGAAGAATATGTTCAAGAGGGAATAAGATGGACGCCCATAGAGTACTTCAATAACAAAATCGTGTGTGACCTCATAGAGAACAAAGTTGTAAGTATCAGTCTGGTGTGTATCCTCACTGCTCACAGATTTGCATTAAGTGCATTTTTCTCCTCTGTGTCGTTATTTTAGAATAGGCAAGGTGACAACTCTGGTTTGCACAGAATTTTAAAAATTACATTTATTTTGTGTATATATGTATGTTAGCAAAAGAGCAATAGGGTTTTATTTTTGTAAATACAAACGTGAACATGAGTAAAATGTCAATTTACAAACAGGAGTTGTTACTGAATTAATTCTATCATTTGTGTTGATGGCTTAGTGCATAAAAAGACACAAAATTGGCCCACCTTCTAGACCATTCATATAACTTCTAGGACTTGAGACCTTGAAATCATTCAAAAGAAAACAAAAAGGACGTAGACAGAGATCTCTACAGTACCATTTTTGTTTTCGTTGTTTATAAAGCTCAAAACTGGAAACAGTGAGAAAGTCCATAGACAGTTCAGTCGTTAAGTAAACTACAGCATATCAGAGCACACACAGCCATTAAAAAATAACTATGAAGACTATATGAAACTTGATGATTGTTTATTAAATAGTGCTGTGTGGATAAAATGTGTACACTGCACAACTGTGTAAACCATGCCTATCCTAAAGTGAACATTAAGAAGTGAATTAGAGCCCTAGCTGGTTTGGCTCAGTGGATAGAGCCTTGGCCTACGGACTGAAGGGTCCCAGTTCAATTCCGGCGAAGGGCACATGCCCCGGGTTGCAGCTCGATCCCCACTAGGGGGCGTGGAGGAGACAGCCAATCAATGATTCTCATCATTGATGTTTCTATCTCTCCCTCTCCTTTCCTCTCTGAAATCAATAAAGAAATATATTTTAAAAAATATGTTTTTAAAAAAAGAAATGAATTAGAGCAGCGGTTCTCAACCTGTGGGTCGCAAACACTGAAAATACATCCTGCATATCAGATATTTACATTACGATTCATAACAGTAGCAAAATTACAGTTATGAAGTAGCAACGAAAATAATTTTATGGTTGGGGGTCACCACAACATGAGGAACTGTATTAAAGAGTTGCGGCATTAGGAAGGTTGAGAACCACTGATTAGAGTCAAGGAAAATGTTTTAATTTTTCTTTTGGGTTTTTTATATCAACTTAATACAAATAAGATTGTGCAGATAATGATCTGTGTGTGACTTTGAATAGAATTTCAGGGAGTTAAACCATTTTTTTAAAAAATGGGCTTTTCCTCCATCTTAGATCTAAGTGATGACTCCCATTTGGGGTTATTAATGGTATTCTTGCTCAAAGGGAAAGAATGACTTTCAAGATGGTATCTGGAATCTAGGGAGCTGTTGTTTCCTTCCTTAAGGAAAGACCCGATAAGCATTGCATGTATTTGGGAACAATCATTGAATTGGGGCTTTGGCTTCTTGGTCCCATCAGAACCCTCCTGGGATCATGAGCATCCTGGATGACGTGTGCGCCACGATGCACGCGGTGGGTGAGGGGGCGGACCAGACGCTGCTGCAGAAACTCCAGATGCAGATCGGGAATCATGAGCACTTCAACAGCTGGAACCAAGGCTTCATTATTCACCATTATGCTGGGAAGGTATGGCCAGCAAGCCGGGGTCAACAAGAGAGGGGAGGCCATCCTTTCCAATGTCTACCTGTTTTAAGCCACTGGGTCTGTCATCTGTTTTCTCATGAGGCAACTGAAAACAGTGTCCATATAGTTTCATCTGCCTCACTGTGCTTTATTCATTCAACATGGATTCATTCATTCAACAACATGGGACCTAGGAAGTGTGTGGGGAGGTAATACAAAAGACGGTATACACTACTTTGTCCTTTTTAGTCACGAATCACCCTGGTACATGTCTTGCTTCTTGCTGCCCTCACAAGCCTTCATTCCTTACCTGCCCATGTCCACTGGAAAGAGAAATAAGGACAAACGCTCACATTTGGTGTTTGTTCTCATAAAATACATGACTATTGGGTGCCTCCTGGGTACCAGCTTTCTGTGGGTGCTAGTGATACAAAGATAAGTAAGTCAAGGTCCCGATATTTAGGGACTTCCCAGTCCTATGGAAATCCGCTGGTCTCACCTTTCATCCCAACTAATCTTTAGCATGTTTTTTTTTAGCTGAATTGATCCAATTCTGACACCATTTGTAAGGGAAATGCAAAGCCTTGGATGACAGGGCCCATTGCAATGGATTAATGAGCATAAGAAGTTTTTCATTTTATTCTGTCTTAGCTAAAATTTATGGGAAAGAATTACGTTTATTACTTAGACATCCCTATGAATCTATTGAAGAAGGGGTGTGTGAGACCTAGATCCCTGGGCCATATAGGCAGCCAAACACCGTTCATCAGCATCCACAGGCCATCACCAACTAAGAAGCTAACAAGTAAGATATGCACAGCTTTAGTGTGACGGTTCATGATGAAATCTGGAGCTAGGCACATTCTGGTAAGAATAGCCATGGCTACTTGGCTATTTTTTTTTCTTCAATCAAATACTAAAAGGATAAAATTGGATTTCCTTCCATTCTTGAACAGGTATCCTATGACATGGATGGCTTTTGTGAAAGGAACCGTGATGTGCTTTTTATGGATCTGATAGAGCTTATGCAGAGCAGTGAGCTGTAAGTGTGTTTCCGCTTATCTCACATGGGATATGGGTTTGATCAAATTTTCAATATGAAACTTGTGGAGTGGTCAGCATTTCATTTCTTTGAGCTGGTGGGTCTGGGTTAACATTGGACAATTTGGTTTCTCAAAATAGCTTTTCTTTATCCAATCTCAGCCCCACCCTTGTATCCCTAACACTTCCCACCCCCGAATTGCAAGCGTAATCTGCATGCCTTTCAGGACCCCTAGCTTCATCAGTTTCAACACTATTATCAGGGAGAGGTGGCCATCCTGGGGTTGGGCTGGGATGGCCATGACTGACCACCTAAGAGTGGAATAGTCTGGTTCTATGATACTCTGCCCTTGATACGTCATCCCAAGAATTTTTTGTGGTCACTCAATATTTTTAATGGCTTAAAAAGACCCAAGTTAACCTGAGTCCCCGAAGGTCTTGGGTAGTGGCTCCAGAATTCTGAGAGGGACAAGTCAAGAGGGACTGCCTCAGAGACCCATTTTCACCCAAGACCCTGTCGAAGCTATAGAGTCAGAAGCAGTAGAGGCTTCCCCCTTGCAAGCTGCTGGAGCTTTCAGGACCAGCCCTGCTGAGTCCGTTTCTCCCCTCTCCTCTGTGAAGGGTCCCAAAGTCCTGGGTCACAGATCTGGGACATGATTTACATGATCAGGGCTGCACATGTACAGTATTGCACAGCCTTCCAAATTTACAATTTTAGAGCTGCCTCCAAGTAATAGTTGCCCCGTTAGGCTGTGTTACTTAACCTGTCATAGTATCAAGGATACCTTCCCTAACCCACAGCAGCCAGCCTGACATTTTCCTAAGGAAGGCCCCACTACAATGAAAGCAAAAACCAGTATCCTTTTCGGGCCGTGGCCAGCTGTGTTCTGCTCCATTTAACCCTCTTCCCCTTCCCCCAGCCTCCCACTCCTCCCGGCCCTCATCTCCACATGCCTGCACTTCCTTGCACTCACACCTCCCCAGTTTGGAGATTCTGAATTTCTTTTCACTTGAAAACACATAAAATCTCTTAATAGTTCAGGGGAGCCACCAGCCCTGTTGGTAGGTTTTATAACAGCCAGGTGCAGACAAGCTTCTGGAGGGTTGTGGTTGTTTTGTTTTGTCTGAAGTATTAAAATTACTGCCAAGTTTGAGAGCTATCAATGCTTCCATGTAAACTCTTATCCGGTAGACATGGTCCATTGTTTATTAAACACATTTCCTACAAAAATCTATAATTGCGTCTGATCAATTTAAAAATAGATTATAGGATTTCTAGAAAATTCAAGATGCCAAAGAGCCATTTAGGAGGCATTGAATTTGAGTGTCCGATGGCTCATTTACGTGAATCACTTTATTCACTGAGTCAGTGAATATTTATTGAGCACCTACTGTGTACCAGGCTATGTGCCAGACAGAAGGGGCACTAAGGTGTCTAGGACATGCTGGCATCGAATGAGCAAAGGCCACTGATGCTGTGAAATAGACTGCAAGATGTGGGACAGCCCCCCATGACCCCCATCAAAAAATTATCCAACCCTGACTCCCAAGTATCGATAGTGCCAAGGTTGAGAACCCCTGCTTTAGAGCAAAGCAGACCTGCATTGCATCCAGACAGTGTGTACAAGTCCCTGCGCCCTGGTCCGTCTGTCTCATCCTCGCTCAGCAAACCCACAGTGTGTGTCCTATTGTCAAGGTGCACCTCGAGGCCAGTAAGGAGGGGGACTCAAAAGACAGTGATTTATGATTTGTCTTTCAGGTTTGAACTCCAAAATGCTTATATCTTAGAATTTTTTTCTGTCTTTCTTGTTCTTCTTTTTGGTTTTGGTTTTTCGTCTGTTGCTTATTTCCCCGGGTCACATCTTGATGGCTTGTGCTTTGAGTCAGATGGCCTTTCTGTAGCCAAAGTCACATGCTCCTCTCCATTCCCCGCGGAAGCATGCTTTCAGCCTCCTCTGATTGCTAATCCATTCTCTTCTCCTTTTCCAGACCTTTTATAAAGTCTTTATTTCCGGAAAATCTGCAAGCTGACAAGAAAGGGCGCCCAACTACTGCCGGAAGCAAAATAAAGGTTTGTTCTATTCGGGGAAGTTTATAGATTCCTATAAAAGGCAGGGTTTTCTAGGGGTCGTGAACGGCACCCCTGAGCCAGGATGAGGTCAGTGCGATTAATGGGCTGCTTACAGATGCCCAGAAGTAGTGTCGCTGCCTGAGCAGAGGTTGCAGGATGTGAGCTGAGTTTGACTTGGCTGCGCTGAAACCCCGAATGGATATTAAGTACCTCAGAGCTTAACAGTCAGCAGATGATAATCAGCTACTTTCTAAGAGGAAACGGCCTTAAACTGAACCTGAAAGAATTCACATTAAACTATCAGAGAAATTTTATGATTCAGAGCCACATTATGAAGTTTGATGACCATTTTCCAGACCAGACCCCAAAACTTAACCAATTATGGAACTTTTTGTACTTGAAATTCTGCTGGGTTTAATAGGGGCAATTCGTCCACCTCCCTGGATCTTGAGGACTCCTTCTTTCTGAGAATTACAGGCACATCTGGCCCTGTGGTATCTCCAAGTCAGAAGGAATTCTTTGTGTGTGTGTGTGTGTGTGTGTGTGTGTGTGTGTGTGTGTGTGTGTGTTTAATTGATTTTTAGTGAAAGAGGAAGGGAGAGGGAGAGAGGGAGAAACATCTGTGTGAGAGTAAAACATCAATCAGCTGCCTCCTGCACACCCCCTGTAGGGGCAAGAACCCATAACCCCGGGCATGTACCCTAACCAGGAATTAAACCCATAACCTTTGGATGCACAGGTCATCACCCAACCAACTGAGCCACTCGGGCAGGATCAGAGGGAATTGTTATTGTGTTTCTTGGGAGCCCCTTGTTATCTGAGCCAATGTGTGGCAAATTTAAAGGTTGTGTCAAACTTAATCACTTAATCATGTGATTCTTCGAGAAATATTTACTAAACTGTTTTTTAAAAATCATATCAGTTGTTAGAAATAAGGTGAGCCCCAAAACAAGGGGTCCTGGTAGGACACAAAACATACTCGGGAGCCAGGCAGCAAGGCAAATATCTTTCCTCCTGCAGGAGGGTGGGCAGCACACAGGGCCTGGCAACACTGAGCAGGCGGTCTGCTCGGGGCTTTATTCCTGATGTGAGCCATCTGTCCCTCGCTCTTGATTGGTCAGAGCTTAGGCTCACATTCTCACTTGATTGACTAATTTAAAGGAAAAAGGGAGGCGTTGACCTTTGCCATTTCAAAATGGCAGTTGCCTAAACTCCCTTCTTTAGCAGAAAAGATTACTTGTTTATTCTCACATCAGTTAAAAACATTTTTTTAAAAATCATACCAGTGCCCTTGCTGGTTTGGCTCAGTGGATAGAGCATCGGCCTGTGGACTGAAGGGTCCCAGGTTCAATTCCGATCAAGGGCACATGCCTGGGTTGCGGGCTGGGTCCCTAGTGGGGGGGGCATCCAGGAGGCAGCCGATCAATAACTCTCATCATTGATGTTTCTCTCTCTCTCTCTCCCCCTCTCCCTTCCTCTCTGAAAGCAATAAAAATATTTTTTAAAAAAATAAAAATAAAAAATCATCCTAGTGAAGGCCACCCCAATTTTATAAGTGATGGGATCACAACAGCAGGGCTCTGGGGTTCCATCGCTGTGCTCACATCACAGCTTTGGCTTTTATTTGCTGTGTGAGCGCAGGAAGTTACCTAGACTCCCACTGCCTCTGTTGCCTTATCTGTAAGATGCAGATCTTAGTACTTATCTCATGGGGTACTTAAATTCAATAATCCATGTAGGGTATTTAGCACACTGCCTGAAACAAAGGAACCCATTGCCCATGGGAAGATTCCAGTCAAGGGTACAGTCCTCTGGGATTAGGGGCAATCCTGTTCAAAGAACTGGAGAAATTGAAATCTCTGGATTGAGTTCCCTGGAGCAGAGCATTGAGGGCAGAGATCGGATGCAATTCCCCAGAGGCCCCAGATATTAATGTCTCATGAAGCCTCTGACTCATGCCTTCACTTCAAGGATAAGGATTAGCTCTGGGCTGGAAAATCCAGTCACAAGACTATCACATTCAGATCCAAGGGGCCCGGATCATCAAGGTTGCAGTGACTCACTTTCAAGCGATCTGGATTCTCAGTGGGGCTTATTTCCTACAAAAAGGAGGGTGGGGTTAAGGGCCTTTTTTTCTTCTTGGAAGACTTGATTCCTCTTCCTTCATGTTCTTGTCTAGTTGAATGCTCAAAATTGCCACCTTCTGGCTGCACTCACAATGTTCAGGATGTCAAGGCTTGCTTGGTATTGTCTGGGGTGGTCATCCTGAAGTCAGTGAGCTTATCTAGGGGGAACTTACTGCGCATATTCTCACCCCCGTGGCACCCTCCTGGGTGGACTATGGGACCTATGTCTGTCTGATGCTCTGCCTCCACGTTCTCCCTGTTTTCTACATCCCCTCTGAGACAGCATGGCTCTATTTCTTATACCTTCCATATCCACCATATTCTGCTGCTGTTAACTATTGTCTTAATGATATCTCTGAGATTTAAGCATTTAAAGGGATCCTGAGTTCCTTGGAAGAAAAATTAAATTTAAGGTAGTTTCAGTGTTGGGCATTTTGTTGTATTCTAATTCTTTAAAATTTAAAACTGATCTATAGGATTTAATTAACAGAATATGTGTTTGGTGAGCACTCCCATTATCTTGTTTATAAGTAAGAGTATTCTATATTTAATAACACGACGCCGAGGCTTCACTAAATTCTACCTCGTGGCTGGAAGTGACCAACTTTGAAATGAGAGCCAAAGATGGATGCCATAGGGAAATGGACTCGAGCTCAGAGCTGCAGAGTGGCCTGGACCGCAGCTGCATCTAAGTGACACTTGGCCTCTAAAGGCGCCGATGTGACCGTCGCAAGCACCATGCGGTGATTGGACTGGTTGACTTTTACCACCTATTCCAAACTTTCGATTAAGATATCAGTCTTCAAGTGCAGCCTACTTAGTGTATAGATGGGGAAACTGAGGCCCAGAGAAACTTAGGGACCTGTCCTGTAGCTTGCAACTCCCAAAGCAAGGACCCCAACTCAGGCTTGCTAATCATCTGTGCTGAGGGTTCACAAGGAGCTTTTGCCCTAAGCCTTTTCTCACTGCTCTGCCTGCAGATTTTGACTCGAGCTTCTATTGGGCAAGTGCCTTTGGTAGTTCATGGACTCATGGACTCTTCTTGCCTGGAGTCAGGGTCAATCCAGTTCCTGCTTCCCCCTAACCACTTCAGGGGCATCTGAGGTTGACTCACAGCTAGATTCAGGATCATTGCAATGGTTAAGATAAGATGCATTCCTGTTTGCTAAAATGGGGTATCCCCCAGCCTAAAGGCTCTGTCTAATCCTGGCTAATTCCTTTCACATCTCACTGAATTCCCCCATATCTTCCTCAGGGAGGCAGGGTCACATTGTGGTTAAGAATCAGGCTTGGTAGCTCACAGACTCGGATTCAAGCCTCAACTCTGCTGCTTACTAATTGTGTCATTTGAAGCAATACTTTATTTAAGGCCCCACTTTCGCGTCTAAAAAATGGGAATAATAATAATAGAGGCTGCCTCTTAGAATGGTGAGGCATGAATGAGAAAATCCATGTGTCTAGCCCATGATGCATATTCAGTATTGTTCTCCATTGCTATTTTGAGCTAGAGAGAACTATGTCAGGTGGCACAGAAACTTAGTCACACTTGCCCCTGTGTTTTCTTACGCTACAGTGAAAAGAAGATATCGGCCATTAAATGCTTAGGACTAAAGAGTCTGCCAAGCTATTTTTGGAAATTAAAAAGTTTTAATTAAGTAAAATTTTTTTAAAAAAATCAAAATTAAAGAGTTTGGGGACTTAAAAAAAGAAAGCTTTGCTATAAGCAGTCCCTCCCCAGCTTCAACTTATATGTTGCAAAGATCATCAGCTCTGTTCTCAAGTACTATCTATGTCAACAAAGATCAGAGGCCGTTCATCTTTTCCTCGTAGGGCTTGACTTTGGTCATGTGACCTCTGCAGCTTTGCCCTTGACTCCCAGCACTGCACAGACCGCTGTATTCCGCACATCTAAACAGAGAGCCTGGTTCAGCAGCAAACATCTTGCTTTGAATACACCCAAGAGCATTTCTCAAGGGTTTCAGATTTCCCGGACCCACGAAAACAGAAAAGCCCTCATCGAGAGAGGGTGGTGTCCTGCAGGCACATCCCTTCTGCTGACTTTGTCATGGTTTTCTGGCTCCGGAGATCCCTTTTCTCTAGTTCCCTTCAGAGGTTTTCTCTCTTCACACTGAGTTGCCTGGAGGGGGAATTTGCATGCCTGCCCCGTCCTGGGACCCACAGGGCGCGCTCAGCTGGTGGTGTGGATGCTGATGTGGGCTCTGCTCCTGTGTCTGCAAACTACAGTCATGATACTTATGACTTGAAATACTTTACCAGCAATTTCAGCTTTATGTGGCTTCTTCTGCTTAAACCCAGTTCCACTGGGTACCCCCATGCGAGGGCGGTGAGAGACGCCTTCGTGTTGACCCTCTGAGCTTTGTGAAGGTGGAAGTTACCTCGCAGACTGAAAGGGCGCAGAGGCTGCAGGGTTGTAGAAGGACGTGCTGAGGAAGCAGTGAGTGGAACAGCATATAAAAGGTTTCTAAATTCCGGGATTTTGTGGATCTCACACCGTTCACTATGAATTTCCATCACCTTACTAGGTGATGCTTTATTGGTTGTGTTGCCAGAAAAGAACGTACAGGGGGGTTTTGATGATTAATCCTTGCAAATAACTTGCCTCTCCACCCCTCCCCCCAAAAAATTGAAGACAGTGTACTATACTTGTAAAATTAACTTAATTTGTTAATAACTGGCATGCTTCCTTGTTTCTCATTTTTAAAATTGTATGTGAAGATTTTTGTGTTTGGTTGGTTGGTTTTATTAACTGTACTAAAAAGGCCTAGTTGCTTTCAAAATTCTAATTTCAAACCCATTTGAGAGTTAAAATCATCGTAAAAGTCAGTAGAGCTTTAAGAACATGTGGTGGACCTGAGTTAAGCCTAATGAACAGATTGTCATGAAGATTAATTTCTAGCTATATATTTCCACACTCCAGTTTCACGGGCCTCCTTTGAAAGCTGGTCTGCTTCAGAGAAAGTCCCATGTTTCTAACTGATGTTATTCTTCCTTCCTAGAAACAAGCCAATGACCTTGTGAGCACCCTGATGAAATGTACACCTCACTACATCCGCTGCATAAAACCAAACGAAACCAAGAAGCCCAAGGACTGGGAGGAAAGCAGGTATGTGAAGGCGGTGGACGCAGAGGGCCCAGCCAGCTTCCGGGGCCCTGGCACATTCCCTCTTGTCCTCCGCCAAAGGCAGAGCCGTTTAAACTACCGTCAGATGTGTTTCATGTCCTGTGTCTTTAACTTTTCAGGACAAAGACTATATATATATATTGTTCCCCTCCTTGCCCTTTCCTAAAATGTTAGCAGTGCCTTTCGGTTCAGAATTAGCCATTTATAATGTTTATCTTGGCTAGTGTGGGGGCAGATGGAAAAAAAAAAAAAAACCACCCTTCATACCGCAGAGTCAGGATGGTTTTAAAATTAGCCTGAGGCACTGTGTAGACATTCCTAGTAGCTCAGCTCCTCATCGGCACCCACAGGATGTGGCCTAGAATGCTTAGCTCGGGGTTGAAAGTGAAGGTCCAAACAGCTGGTTAAAAAGCCACCCCTCGTTTACTGTGGCTCATGAGGATGCTGGGGACACGCTCCAGCTCCTGTCATTCCCCCCGACTGTGCTGATGGGCAGAGTGACCCTGGGAGGGACCACGCCCGAAGGAGACGAGTGGAGCACAAGGTTGTGGTGAGCCCAGTCCTGCCTGACTTCTGAGAAAGCTACTCACTCACCGGCCCACAACTGGCATTTGGGGGCGTGGCCTATGCGGGCTGGAATCGGGGTGTCGAGTAGGAAAATAACCAGAGAATAGTTTTTGCATCCACCTGGGGGACCCAGGCACACAGTCCCAAGAGGCCTGACCCCATGTCCATAGGAACATGGGAGGCAGAACTGGGGAGAGACCTTGTGAGTGGCTTGGACTGCAGAGGACCCCACCATTGTCCTCAGATAATCATGTCCCTGGTCTAGGGCATACCTTTTTCTTTACTCTCTTGGAAAAAAAGTAGATAGACTCTTAGGTATCGAGTGACTTAAAGTTAAACGTGAACAGGAAGACCAGGATGAAAAGTCACAGCTGCTAATTACCTCCTCTGAGAGAGGGGTGTAGGTCCATTTCCCACCCTGCCAGCAAGATCCTTTCTAGCCCACAGCAGACAGATAGCACTTAATCCTTTGTGTACGTTACGTGCCATTGAGTCCGCTCTGACTCCTGGTGACCCTGTGAGTGAGGGGTGCCCACAGTGTCCTGTCCTCGACAGCCCTGCTCAGCTCTGGGAGACTCAGGACTGGCTTCCTTTATGGAGTCCAAGAATGTGCATTTTTAGGGAGCTCCCCGGTGATGCTGGTGATGATGGGCCGGCATCATACTTGGAGGACAGCTGGTCTGGAGCCAAGGACTGGACTGGGGTTTTGAAGACCTGTGTCCTGGTGCTGGCCTGCCGCCTAAGTGAGACACTTCATCTCAGTCCACAGTTTCTTCCTCTGTAAACTAAGGGTCGATCAGAATGGGATCTCCTGTGGTCTGACAGGTGAACGCTCCCAGGTCTGTTCCCCGTGTCCGCCTGCCTGCCTCTGTCTGTCCCTGTGTCACTCCTGTGCTCCCCGTCATGTTCACCCGCATACACACCACACTCATGCGCATGTACACACGGTGGAAGTGTGGTGTCATAGGCAACCTCAGAAATAAATTATGCAAGTCGAGAGGTAAGACTAAAGGGTGCTTTAGTCCACCCATCCCCCCACTTCAGATTTCATCCGGCTTCCCTTCTCCAGCCCTTCCCAACAAACATAATCTTAAACAAACAGAATCATAATCTCAGTCACCCTGCAAATGCAATACCTCCCCAGCACACCACCCCCTACCCCACACGTAGCAGTCGTAGAGCTTTAAGACCCTCTGCTGAAAGTCCCTCTAATACAGAGATTTTGCAATAGCTACTGGTGGGAGGTTCCCCAACCCTGATGCTACTGTCTCGTGAAATCCAAACCGATTCACTGGAATATCAGAAAATGGAGAAGTTAGGACAGTGGTATATTTACTCAATAAATCCTCATAGAACTTCCTCATGCTGGGTTTTTTAAATCACACCCCGTATTCGACTTGCCGCAAAGAACTTCATGACATACATTCATGTCAACTGGTTTTAAGGACTCTGAAGTATTTGTTGGTCAGGTGCTGATTGATATTTTCACTAGGACTGCGTCCTGGGGTTCCCCCATCCCGGGTCAGGTTTAGCGTGTGACGGATGGTTTCACTTCATCCGTGAATGGGGCGTGCAGGGGCGCAGGAAAGGGCAGTGTGTGGAGATGACATGGTCAGTCGAAGCCCTTGATGCACAGGATTACTCATTCCACAAGTGTATGGGGTGTGGTTTATTTTTCTTCTCCTGTTGCAAATGTGTTTTTGTTTGGCTCTTGCAAAGTTGCCTGCCCTGGATTCTGAATTGCTGCCCTAGCAGGGTTCTCAGGCCTTGACCTACTTGTGTTAATGGCCAAAGACATTCAGGAAGGGGACTGCCCTACCTCCCTGAGGGAGGAGCTAGCACAACGAAGGGACAAGTGGGCATTGGCAACCGGGCTTGTGTTTACTGGGGAGGCGACAGCATCCCAGGATATGCAAAAATGAAGTCGGATGCTTTGATTACATGAAATCTTAAGCATTACAAAATTTCCTAAACTGATTGTATTAGAGAAAATTTCTATGAGAAATTTCCTGGTGATGGAAGTTAAAATGAAGGAAACCATGTTTTAACATGATGACATTTTAAACCTTACAAAATTTGCTGAACTGCTTGTTCTGTTAGAGAAAATGTCTCTGAGAAATTTCCTGGTGATGGAAGTTATAAGGAAGGAAACCATGTTTAACTTGCAGTGATCCAGGTTTCTACTTGAATCAATGGGCGATGCATTCCCTGCCTCAGAAGCTTGGGGTGATGCCAATATGTTTTTTTAAGATTTTTTTTTTTTAATATGTGTTTATTGATTTCAGAAAGAGGAAGGGAGAAACATGGATTGGCTGCCTCCTGCACGCCCCCTACTGGGGATCGAGCCTGCAACCTGGGCATGTGCCCTGACTGGGAATCGAACTGGCCTGGGCGCATGGGTCAACACCCAACCACTGAGCCAGACCAGCCGGGCATGACACCCATATTTATGAAAAGTACTTAAAATGAGCAACTGTCTCTCACCGGCAGCCTCTGTGTGTTTTACTCGGTGCAGGAAAGGCCAGGGGTGACTTTCAGATTCGGAGCATGGGAAAAAGGAAAATTACTTTCCTGAATCAGATTCCTTCCCCTTAAGCAGATACGTGTCACCAATCAAATGTGGATATTAACTCTTTATATGAAGGGATTTTTAAAGTTAATTATTTCTTAAAGGGGCTGACATTCCTGGATGCTGATTCAAGTAAGACATGAGACATTTGAAACATCCCTCACTGTGTGGCTCATCCTTCCCAGAGCAACCAAGGCTCCACCCTCTTCCAGCTTAATTTCCCCACCTCCTCTCTCCCCACTCCAGGACCCAGGTCTTTCCATCTTTGTGCCTTTGTTTTCACTGCCTTTCCCTCCCCTGCCTGATAAATTCAGCTCAGCCTTCCAGGCCCCGGCACATGTCACCACTTCTGAGAATCCACTCGCTATGAAAACTTCATTTCTTTCTCCATTCTCCTGTCCTGGTTTACGTGTGGTAGCTGGGACTCCATTTACATAACAACAGCTTTTTTGGCTCATGCCAGGAGCTGGCTGCGTGCTCATGGAATGTACCCAATAGGAAGCAAGAACCAACATCACTATTCCCATCTTACAGAAGTGGAAACTGAGGCACAGAGGACTCGCACCGTGGCAGGGGTGTACCTGGCTCTTGACCACTGTGTCATCTGTGAGGTCTCCAGCAGGAACCATCGCTGGCGCCTTGCATAGCATGGTGCATAGTGGCACATGCCAGTAGTGGGTGCGAGGCCGTGTTGGACATGGTGGGTTTCATGAGAGCCTTGCTCGGGAGACAGCTGTGGGGAACCGATGTCAAGTCGCAAGGAGCATGCTGCTCGCTGCCCTGTCTGCACAGCAGATCGTGAGGGGCCCATTCCCTTCATCTCAGTGCAGTGGTCCCCACATGTACTAAATGGGGGAAATGGGGAGTTGCCTCCATGCCACAGCAGAATTCTGTCATTCATCTCAAAAGAAAGAGGAAATTTACTTTTTAGTCCTCATTTTCACATTTCGACGTGTCTGTATTAAACCAGTCTGCACACTCTTCAGCAAAGGCCCTATTTGTCTCCCCAGAGGGGCCCATCAGAAGCTAGTGTCCAGGATCTTCCCTCGGCTTCCAGGACACTTTGCTCTTTGGGGTGGGAGGGGTCACAGTTCCCATGCTCCTGCACCACCCAGACACCGGGCCACTGAAGCAGACGCCAGGTGCAGACACGGGCACGGGGCCTCTCTCTGGTGTGGAGACCCCTGTGTCAGAGCATCCACCTAGTACTGCCCTGCACCCGTTTCCCAAAATACACTGCCAGGGCTTCACTACTACAAAACGGAGCTAAAAGTATAATTTATATACTTTTTAGAACATTTTTAACTTAGACATTTGAAATTAATAGTTTTATATGCCCTATCTGGCCTCATATTTAAAAAACCTAGAAGGGTAATCTCACTACCTGTAGAGTCACTATCAAGGTTGATAAAGACAGCTCTAGCGTCATTTAATTCAAGTTCTTTCCTTTCGTCTTTTGAAAAACAGATATTTTGTTCACAATCTGTGTGATAGGTATATGGCTTTTTGCCTTACTGTCTTTTAAAATAGATAGGTAATATCTCTTCTGTAATTCATAACAAAATATTTTTAAATTAATATTCTATAGCCTGAGGGTCAGCTCAGACTTGAACACTGTAAGCTGTCGTCTTTTTAGTATGTTTCCCTGCATCTGAGATGTGGGGGTGATGGGGCTGGTGGGTAGGAGAGTGAGTGAAAGAATTATTCAGTGATGCCCTGCCACCACTGTCTCCTTTATAGGGTAAAGCACCAAGTAGAATACCTGGGTCTGAAAGAAAACATCCGAGTGAGAAGAGCTGGTTATGCCTATCGGCGCATCTTCAAAAAATTCCTGCAAAGGTAATGAACTGTGACTTTGTTTTAAATAGGTTTATTGAGATATAATTCACATATCGTGCAACTCACCCACTTAAAGTATACAGTTCACTGGCTTTTACTATAGAGAGTTGTGCCTTCGTCACCACAATTACCTTTAGAACATCTTCATCGCCCCAAAAAGAAGTCCCAGTTCCCTAGTCGTCAACCCCCAATTAGGAGACACTGCTTTCTGTCCCTGTAGATTTGCCTGTTCTGGGCACTGCATGTAAATAGAGTCATACAGCATGTGTCCTTTGTGTCTGGCGTCTTTCAGTTAGCGTAATGTGGGTTTTCTGTTTTGTTTTGTTTTTAAATATATATATTTTTTTATTTCAGAGAGGAAGGGAGAGGGAGAGAGAGATAGAAACATCAATGATGAGGGAGAATCCGCCTGCAACCTGGGCATGTGCCCAGACCTGGAATCAAACCGTGACCTCCTGGTTCACAGGTCGATGCTCAACCACTGAGCCACACTGGCTGAGTGAAAGACATTTTCTAATTCAAACTTCATGTACCAAAGGGTATCAGGCTGCAGTAGAGCTTAGTTGTGTTTGAAATCCAGTACATCTAACAAAGTAACTTTCCCTTCGAGGCTGTTGTTTCCTGTGCCGTGAGGTTGGGAAGGCTGCCCTACCGGTCATCTGTGCAGGTCATTGGTGTGGGAGGTCAGGAGAGGCTTAGCTAAAAGGTAGATCATTTCATACAATAAAGCCTCATTGGCTCTGTTGTTTCACATTCAAGTGTTTGATAATTTTGGTGGAGGATTAGCCTAGGAATAAATTCATCCTCATGTCTCTATAAATTAAAGGGGCCACTCCACCTATTGTGTGAGCAGAGCTGTATGAAAGGAAGTGTGTAGGAAGCTGAGAAAATAAATTTGTAGAGCTCTTGCATTGTTATAGCAGCATCCCTTTGCTGACAAACAGCTGAGATGTTGATTATGAAAGACTTTTTAACCAGATCGGTAACACTAGCTTTGGCCGAAGTTTCTCAGCCTCAGCTATGGACATTTGGGCTGGAGGAGTCTTTGTTGTGAAGCCATCCTGTGCATTGTAGGATGTTTAGCAACCTTCATGGCCTCTACCCACTAGATGCCAGTAGTGTACCCACCCTCCCCCCTCCTCCCCTCCCCCTCCCCCCGAGTTGTAACAACCAAAAATATATCCAGACAATTACCTAATGTTCCAGTGGGGGGTGGGGGGCAGAGCCAGTTAAGAACCATAGCTTATATAATCATTTACATTTTTGCAAAACTGCATTTTTACAAAATACCCTTTTCCAATTAAGAGAAAACAAATGCAGAAAATAGTGAATGAAAAGTGTTTCCTCCATCTTTCCCTAATTCAGAAAAGCCTGCCACAATAATTCCAAAACATTTATAATTTTATTCCCCAATATTTTTCCTGTACTTAAAAACTCTCTGATCCTTGCAAATTCTCTCTGATTGGCATTACTGTTGAAAAATGATCAAATATTTTAAGCATCTAACCTTGATTTTTTTTTTTTTGAGAAACCAATTCTGAAAGACCTCCTTTCTTCCATAATATTTAAAAACAAACAAGCCAGCGAACCTGACTTCCATAAGCAATGCTGTGAGCTCGCAGCACTGGGACCAGCAGGAAATCCACGCTGTCCTCACAGGAATGCCTGGGGTGCCCTGAGCAGGCTGTGGTACTGTTTGCAGCAGCTCCTGAAGCGAGCTGAGACATGACCTCCTTGGTTATAATATCCCGCCCTCTCTCAGGGCCATGCTGGCTTCATGAACCCAGAGTAGACACAGAGTAGACATTGAGATGATTCTATCCTAGGTGCCTCCCTTCTTAGCTCTTCTGCTGTGGGCTTTTCCAATAGAAGAGACAAATGGACAGCCTTGTCTTGTGAAAAGCAGGCTTCATACTTCATGTGATTTGAGAAGACTAGGAGGATGATAAATTTTGGGAGGAAATTTATTTTTCAATAAAAAGTACATTCTTAGTCTCCCACTCAAAAAAGAAGGCCGTATATGTCAATGGGCAGACAGTTTTCCATTCGATGTGTGAGTCTTGGGATCCTGGTCATAACAGAGTCTGCCAGTGACTGTCTCAACATGTGATCCTCTGTGAACCATCTCCTACCGTCACTCTCTCCATGGCTGAGAGAAAAGGCTTTGTGTATAGAGTTATTTTCTAGGTGTCCACAGAAAGGCTGCCCACTGAGAAACAGAAAGCAACTGAAGGGAAAGAATGTGTTAATACCCAGCACAACTATCCACATGTGCATGCATGATACACTCTCCTGGGAAGGAAGCCCACAGGTCTAAACAGGCCAGTGGTTCAGACACCACCTACAGCTTAAAAAAGAGGAAACGGGAGCATTTGAGGTCTTGCTCCCCGGCATATGTCGTCAGTTTGGCTCAAATAAACTCTTATACAATTTCTCCAAAAAATCAATAGGAAACAGGGGCTTTTTGTGTGTGTTCATTATCTTGCTGGGGAAGAAAATTCTTTATATTTATCAAATATAGCCCACTTGACTGAGAATTGGAGGCTAGTAATGCCTTAATTTTCCCACCACTGGGCCATGTGCTCTGGAAATAAATCCTTCACTGTTTTAAGCAGTAGAGGGAAGATTCCTGTTTACCACTTGTTTAATACAACTCTCGTGCCTTTAGAAAGTGTCAAAAAGCTATAATACTATCAACAATAAAAAATATATTTAAAAAACAAAATAAAAGCCTGCCAGTGTGGCTCAGTGGTTGAGCATCAACTTAGGAACCAGGAGGTCACGGTTCATGGTTTGATTCCTAGTCAAGGCACATGCCCAGGTTGTGAGTTTGATCCCCAGTGTGGGGTGTGCAGGAGACAGCGAATCAATGATTCTCTCTCATCGTTGATGTTTCTATCTCTCTCTCCCTCTCCCTTCCTCTCTGAAATCAATAAAAACATATTTTTTTAAAAAAAACTGTGAGAAATGGCAGGCACTTTGAGTCTCAGTTTGGGAAAGTATTTATAAATCCTTAGAAAACACTTTGGAAGAAATAAGCCTACATGTGGATTCTGAGTCTTAGGAAGAAAAATGTGGTAGAAATGTAAGAGACCTGCAAAATTTATCTTATAGCACCACATCCATACTACCCGTGACCTTGACCCAGCCCCTCGGAGTGTGGGTTTGGAAAAAGGATGCTTATGAGCAGCGGCATTCCATGTCATGGGCAAGAGAGAAGAAAGAAGAGAAGCTCAGGAAAGCGTGAAGTGTAGAGAGCCTCCCGCTGGCTGCCAGGATTGTTGTGTCCTTGGGGAGCCAGAAACTCTCTTAACCCCAAGTGCCAGCGGCTAGAGGTCCCTGGGGTCGGGGCTGCGTTTCCTCTGGGGAGGAAACACTGGGCTGGTCATCTGAGAGAGAACAGGGAGCCTGCCCATCTCTAAGGGCAGGAAGAGAATTCCAGGCAGATAGGACAGCTGGTGCAAAGGCCTCGAAATGAAATGTTGGCATATTTGAGTCTTAAACTGGAAATACTTGATAGGAGGAGTATAAGCCGTTATGCTCATCTCTCCCAATGTTATCACAGGCACCAATTCGGCAGTGCATGCACCACTGCCATGTACACCTGTTCCCATGGTGTATCCTGGAATAAACAAGTGAGCTGGGTGTACTTACTTAGTAAGAACAATTGTACCAGAATTGCATGCCCTGGTCTCTCCAGTGAAAGAAAAGGAAATGAGGAGACTGCATCATAAAAGCAAAGGGGCCCGGCACAGTGGTTCAGGGTATAGTCATGTCTTACCCAGACTCAACTGTTAGGAGGCCTTGCTGGGAAAAAGGAGAGAAAGTCTCTGCAAAACGAGTTCCTTACTATAAAGAACCAAATGCGAGATATAGCATCATTTTAATAGGGGGAAATGTGAATTGCAAGGAGCTATTATCTATTTGCAATTGCACAATAAAGACACTTTAGTTTATAGTTTGTATTTGACAATCCAGGCAGAATTGCACTTAGAAACTTGTCATCCTGGAGGTCTGTTTTTTTTTTTCTTTCTCACCTGTCCTCGGCATGGGCTTCTCTCCCTCAGCCATTTAGATTTGGGGTACTTTGCCTCTTTTCTACCAGGTCCCCCTGTGGCATCTAGAAAGGCTCTGCTGTCAGTCATTTCTATGTGGCTTTGTTTGTTTAATTGACTTCATTACACCACATATGAAATGTATTTGTGCTCATGCGTGGCTTTAACAAGGCATTCTCATTTATAAGCTTTTTGTCTTTAATATGGAATAGGGGGATTTGCTTCTCAGGAAATTTATGACACTATCAGCACGATGTGAATATTTGGGCGGAGCAGAAAGGGTCCCTAGAGTCACCTTATTCCCTATCAGCTGGCTCTAAGGGTGTGATAATTCCTGGTCTGTCCTCTTAGGGAGCCCGGGATCCTGAAGGCAGGCACTCTTCTTGCCAAGATTCCTTTCTCCCTTGGATGCCACAAATCAGTATGAATGATCCTGTAGCCGCTTCTCGGGACAGAGGAAGGATTGCCTTCTAGAGGCCTGGGGCTCGTCCACTGGCTGTACTCTAGATACCCTGCCTAGAGACCACACCTCCACCTTCTCACCTGTATGCTCCTGATTTCTCCTTCCAACCTCCTTCTTTTCACCTCAAGTCTTTGGTACCTTCTGTATTTGACATCCTGTAATGTGCTTCTCTCTCCTCTCTTATGGCAGCCTCTCATGTATGGCTGTCTAATATTTCTAACATAGACACATGTAGAAGGGTATATAACTCTTTAAAAGAAGTGCTTACACATCGGCCAATCTGTGGTTTCTATGTAGTGCCTTGAGTAAAGAAACGGATTGGGGTTCAAATCCCAGCTCTGACACTTACTACTAAGCAGCCTTGACGAGTCTCTATTTGCCCGTTTCCTACTCTGCGAAGTGGAAAGACCAACCTGATCAGGTTGCTGAAGAATAAAATGAGATCATACATTTAAGTATCAAGAACAGCACCTGCTCCACAGAGACCTCCCCCTGTGAGCCATTCACATTAGCATCACTGCTGAGGGCCAGGCATGCTGGGAGGTGCCGGATGTGCAGCCTGAGCCACACACGGGGGCACCCACTCATGGAGCTCTGGTCCTCGCGGAGGAGGCATACATTAACCAGATAAGCACAAGCATGAATGTAATTCCAAATGATGATGCATGGTCTGAAAGAAAAAGGTTTTATCTGAGAGAAGTAGCAAGGCAGTGCTTTTGCGTGGGTCGTCCAAAAAGGCCTCTCTGCAAGTGTCACTGAAGGGAAGTCGCCCTGAGCAGGAGCGGCCATGGGAGGAGTGTGGAGCACAGCACACCTGGTGGGGGGACAGCAAGGGCAGAGGCTCTGAGGAGGGAGATGGCTGCATGTGCAGGAAGAAGAGGCCATCCTCCCAGGAACATGGGAGCCGAAGGGAGAGCAGAGAGGAGCCTGGAGACTAGCCTGGTGACTCAGAGGCACAGACCTCCAAAGATGACAGTTGGCACCTCATAACAACAGCAGCTGCTTACAGGGCACTTTGTAAAACTCCGCAGCAACTGTTAGGTGCTCTGAAGAAATCAGGGGAAATCAGTGTTGAGAAAAGACCATTTGATTGTGCCCGAGGAGTACCATTGGTGACCTTCAGCAATGCTGTCTTGAGACAGTGATAGAAAGGCAAAGTAGCCCCAGCCGGTATGGCTCAGTGGATAGAGCGTCGGCCTGCAGACTGAAGGGTCCCGGGTTTGATTCTGGTCAAGGGCACATGCCCGGGTTGCAGGCTCGATCCCCAGTAGGGGGCTTTCAGGAGGCAGCCAATCAAAAATCATTGATCTCATCATTGATGTTTCTATCTCTCTCCCCCTCTCCCTTCCTCTCTGAAATCAATAAAGAAATATATTTTAAAAAGGAAGGAAGGAAGGAAGGAAGGAAGGAAGGAAGGAAGGAAGGAAGGAAGGAAGGAAGGAAGGAAGGAAGGAAGGAAAGAAAAGTAGATTTTCAACAGGGTGTTATCATGAAAATGGCCAGAGGGGGAGGGAGGAGGACGCATCCCAGACCCAGTGGACTTTGCAGCTGTCGAGATCCATCCCTAAGCCTTAAACGGTGGTGAATGGGTCGCCTGGACCCAGCAACACCAGGTGCCTCTGGGGGGCCGTGCAGCCCGGGCCTGATCCCTCTCTCCCGATTATCCTCACAGGTATGCCATTCTGACCAAAGCCACCTGGCCCTCGTGGAGAGGAGACGAGAAGCAAGGTGTCCTCCACCTGCTGCAGTCCGTCAACATGGACAGCGACCAGTTCCAGCTCGGGAGGAGCAAAGTGTTCATCAAAGCGCCCGAGTCTGTGAGTGTGCGCCGACCCTCCCGCAGCACGGCTGGCTTCCTTTTCTCGTCCTTAGGATCTTGCCTTAACGTAGTCTCCTCAAAGGTTTTCCTCCGCTCCCAATCTAAGCATGGCTCATTCCCACACCCCTGCTCCCTAGCCTTCAGAGCGCTCAGCATGTACAGAAAATTACCATCATGGCCCAGTTTCTTTTCTTAGTGTCTCTCTCCTGTCCTAGATGGGCATCTCCTTGAGGCCAGGACTCTTGCCTGCTCTGTATGCCGTTGTGTCCTCAGAGCCTCACATAGAAAGCAGCTCGTGGCAGGTGCCCACTCGTGGTTTATCGTGTCCAACAGTCTGAGCTAAAAGGGGCTTATTTGTCCCACCACAGAGGCTTAGCTAAACCCACCTCCTCACCTGGGTTGACAGCAAATAGGCCCAGGTTTCCTCCTTGAAGGCAGAGCAGGGCTTGGGGATGAGAATCCCCAGACTGCCTCTTGAAGACCAGGAGGGAGCCTGGACAGGACGGTGAGGGGATAGATAGGTAGGAGGAGAAATCTCAGGGTCTATAGAAATTCAATATTTGCCTGTAAGGAATTCAAACAGTTTTGCAATTCACGGACTTCTTTATCTTTCCTGGTGCGGTGTGGTCACTGTGAGCCCAGTGAGTAGCCGTAAGAGATTCTCAGTTGAGCAGAGCCCCTCCGTTCTGCCCAGTGAGCTCTGGGCTGAGGAATGGAGTGTTGCTTTTACACTGGAGAACCTGCTGGAACTAACCAGGTTTGGCATCAACATTTCTTGAGGTTCCTGTAACAGTCACAAGACTGCATTTCAGGGGGCTGCGGTGAACTTGGCAAAATTAATCATTCAGTCGAGGGGAAACTTGCAGCGTTGAGAACACGAGAACTTGCAGTGTTGGTAACAATGGCAACCCTTGACTTCAGTCAGATGCTGGCCTGGCGGCGCGTTTTCTTCCTCTTTGGAAGAGGGGCCACGGCTGCTGTTCTGCCTGCCCCATAGGATCAGCCTGACACCCACAAATGATAAGAGCTGTGAGTGAATGGCTTTATGAACCATAAAGGTATTAAATAAATAAATGGCACCCATCAATAGAGCCCTTTTATGAAAAGTTTGTGGTAGCATTTTCCACTCTGAGTTATTTGTAGCTTCACAGCGACTTCATTTCCAAATATAAGATGAAAATGTTGTGTCATGCACCATTAAGCAACCCACAGAGCAGTTCCTGTTCTTTCTAAAACGGGACGGGGTGATGGATCAGTGCAGTGCGGAACCCCTCTGTCGGCTCATGCCCGCTTTTCCTTTTTCCGCTTGTTAAATTTTCACATATAATTAAAACAGCCTCAATATTTTGCATACTTTTTTTTTTCCTGATTCAGTGGAGCTTTGAGGTTTTCGTTCCAAAATCAAGATTTATTTTTGGTTTTTCTTTTCCTTGTCTTCCTCCCAATTGCTTTATTACCACCACTTGACTCTTCTTTTGCCATCTTTTCACGCGCACGCGCACACACACACACAATATCCCATCACCACCACTCTCTCCTCCCCACCACTCACCCGTCCACGGTTAGCCCTGACATAGCAAAAGCTTGTACAAAATGCTGGTTTTTAAAAATCCACTTTGTGATTTTTTTGCCTTGACTTGTACAGTGAATGTGCTGAATATACGAAATAACCCATTTGTTTTAAGAACCCACATGAGCCATCAGGCACCACAGGGTTTGGTTTTGCTTATTTGTTACATGTGTCTGCGATTGGGGGTTTCTGTTTTTGTTTTCTTTCTCTCTTTTTCTTCAACTTCCCTGACTTCGAGCCCACACGGCCTTTGAAAAGAGCCTAAAACCCAGCTAATCTTTGAAATAGTCTATAGGAAGTTGGGAATTGGTTGCCTCCCCATCCTTTCTGAGTCACGGTGTATTTTCTCTGGCGCTCCCAGAATAGTTCTGGGAAAGAAGAAATCAAGACTTACACAAAAACCCAACACACAAGATAAGAAACACCAACGAATATTCCTACAACAGGCAACCGCAGGCCAGCGTTGTAGACATTCTGTCCATGCGAAACCATGGAGGCCCTTTTGTTTTTGGCATATGCTTCTCTGCCTGCTGTACGTGGCCCTGTAAGCTGCGGTGACGTGCCCCGCCCTTGGTAGTTTTCCTTTGAGATGTTGTTGTTGCACAGCTGGGGCTGTGGGGAGGGGAAGTTGAGTGATAGGAAGGGGTAGATGTGGTGGCTCCTGCGTTAGACCCAGATAAACAGAGGCAACAAATCAAGCCCAGCTGCCTTCAAACCAAGTATGCTGTTTACTTCTGGAACACTTTTGCAATGATCGTGCATCCTCTTTTGCTTTGGGTTTTTATTGGTGCATTTTATTATTTTTCCTAGAGAGTCACATGAACCACTTCCTAGGTGAATGCAAAAGTTTCCCACGGTTTTATGAGTGGAACAAATGCAGATTTGTAGAGAAGGACTCTGTGTCAAAGGGAGGCCGAGCCGGGCAGAGCCTGAGGGCCTGTGGTGCACTTTCCAGCCCCACCCAGTCTGAGTTCCAGTGTCCTCATCTGTAAAATGGAGATCATAGGAATGGGTGCTCGTGCAGTTGTTGGGGGTTGAATGAAAAAACAGCGTGTAAAGCGTCTAGAATGACCCCTGACCCACAGCAGGCACGCGTACATCCCAGCTCATTGTTATCGTCTTCATTATTCCAGAGCTCCACTGAGTGGGGCAGCAGTCAGTATTCATTGTTAAAATGGCCTGAGTCTCATACCTGCCAGTGTCTGATATGGGCCTTTAAACAAAACAGCCTCGGTCCCTCCTGGTGAACCCAGGTCCCAGCCAGCACATCGTCAGTCCTGCTCTCATCACCATGGCGACTGTCCTGGGTCCCGGGGCTCCTGGGAGAACTCCCCACACTTCCGTGGAACTGAGCGCAGGGCAGTCTTCCTTCCGCAGCAGCACAAACTCGGCTCCTGGTAAAGCCAGGACGTTCTGTTAAGAGACTGTCTGCAACACTAACCAGCAGCCCCCACCAACTCATTGGATCCTCTTTGGATCGAGGTGGGGAATAAGTGAGAAATTCTGAGGCATTCATTTGACTCTCACAGAGATTATGAGCAGATACCATTATTAAGGTCCCACTGGATACACTCAGATCCAACTATTTTCCTTTGTTGTTGTTGTTGTTGTTGTTGTTAAAAGAGAAAAATATGTGTAGATAAAAGTTAAACAACATCCCCTACCAGTCATTTCTTCACCTTTGTGCCCGAGTGTGAGGAGTTGTTTGCCACGTGTGGCGTGGACTAAACCAAGTGTCCCTAATGTAACCAAACGAAAGTGATGCTCAGGTCTCCTGAACTGGCTCCCATTTGTCTTCTTTACGTTCACAGCTGTTTCTTCTGGAGGAAATGAGAGAGAGGAAGTATGATGGGTATGCCCGAGTGATACAGAAATCCTGGAGGAAGTTCGCGGCCCGGAAGAAATACGTCCAAATGAGGGAAGAAGGTATTTCCGTCCGTTTGTTTCGTGCGTTTGACAAACCTCAAGAATAAGTTTGAGCTTAGATGACAGTTACAAGTTTTTGTCCTTTGCATGTCATATGTTGTGTGTGAAAAATCTTGCATCCCTTCAGAGTTTGTCTGTGTGACTCTTTCCCTCCTTTTTCCGGGGGCCTGACCCTCCTCCCTTCTCTGCCTTCATGGACTTGCAGCCTCAGACCTCCTGCTGAACAAGAAGGAGAGGAGGAGAAACAGCATCAACAGGAACTTCATCGGGGATTATATTGGGATGGAGGAGCACCCAGAACTCCAGCAGTTCGTGGGCAAGAGAGAGAAGATCGATTTTGCAGACACAGTGACCAAGTACGACAGGAGGTTCAAGGTACACACTGGCTGCCCGCCCCCCAACCCCCAAACCCCAGAGTCACCAAGCGGATCCCTTAGTTGTAAAACTAACTCATCATTTTGCTTTTCTTATTACCAAAACAGAACATGCTCGTTGTAGAAAAATTTAGAAAATACAGAGAAGCCAAAAGAAAAATAGCTACCTATATCCAGAAACAGTGTTAACATTTTGTGTATATCCTTTAGAACTTTTTTATACAGACATATTTCTGAATATTTTGTTTTATAAAAATGAGATCTACATTACATGCTGGTTTATTTTTTTGTTTTGTGTTTGTTTGTTTGTTTTTTAAATATGCCAGGGAGAACTTTCCATATTATAGACGTATCAATATAGAATATTTTGTTTAGCTGCATAATATTCCATTCAGCAGATACTACATTTTTAACCAATTTCTCATTAATCTATTCTTTTTTTTTTACTTTCATTAAAAAAAGGTACAGTGAGCATCCTTTTATGCGTATCTTCATGCATCTATCTGCTGATGCTTTTAGATAAAATTAATAGGAATGGAATCATTGGGCCCAAAGATTCACAATATCGGGCAGTATTGCAGTGCTCTTACTCATCTTCCCCCAGGGAATGACTAGCAAGGTTTTCTCGGGGCCACTGGAGAGACCGCTGACGATTTAACCTAGTCCCTTAAGCACTTTTAACCTACTCCCTTAGGCACTTCCTTTTGCCTAGTAAAACCTTGGCCCTAAAAGTGAAATCTGAAGCCACCATAGCTCATGATCCATTAAGAGCTTTATTTATTTATTTACTTGGTTTTTGGCCAGGAAAAAAATGAAATAAATAACAGTACTAATAAGAAGAATGATGTTGTTGTGCTGAAATCAAATCATTTCTTACACCCCGAGTGTGGCACCAGCTGTTCCGGCGGCCAGCATGAGAGCAAGCTCGAGTGCGTGTGTCTCTCAGCGGTGTTTGGGTATAAGGTGGTCAGTGGCCCACATATTCCGAAGTCTGTTCATATTTGATTTAAAAAATGTTTTTATTGAATCTTTAGAGAGAGAGAGAGAGGGAAAAAACCATTGATTTGTTGTTCGACGTATTGATGCATTCATTGATTGCTTCTTGTTTGTGCCCTGGCTTGAGACTGACCATCAACCTTAGTGTATCAGGACGATGCTCTAACCAACTGAGCTACCCAGCCAGGGCCTCATATTGTATTTTTAAAGATTATCATTGAAATGAAAATTTATCCATTTTCTTTTTTATATATTTTTATTGATTTCAGAGGGGAAGGGAGAGGGAGAGAGAGATAGAAACATCAATGATGAGAGAGAATCATTGACCAGCCACCTCCTGCAAGTCCCCTACTGGGGATTGAGCTCACAACCCAGGCATGTGCTCTTGACTGGAATCGAACCCGGGACCCTTCAGTCCACAGGCCGATGCTCTATCCACTGAGCCAAACCAATTAGGACAAAATTTATTCATTTTCAAAAGTAAAAATGTCCATGGACTCAAAAAAACATATGCAGGCACTTGAGGGATCCCTGTTTGAGAAATGTTCTGTAGCAGATAACTGGCAGGGCCACCATATGTGTTGGTTTGCCCACACTGTCCCTTTATACCTGTTATCCGATACCTTAGGTGGGTCCAGATGAGTTTGCCATTTTTGTGAGTCAGAGAGAGTCAGGTACCATTAATGTCATATATGTCAGCCTAATAATTATTAATAGTGTTCCCATTCGCTACCCAAGGCAGCTTCCCTTCATGGGGTAGCAGGTGTCCACTCTGTGAACAGCTGTCACTCTGGCGTGCCTGTCCCCCTTCTGAAAGCGCCTCTCCTTCCAGGGCATAAAGCGCGACTTGATTCTTACTCCGAAGTGCTTGTACCTAATTGGCCGAGAAAAGGTCAAACAGGGCCCAGACAAAGGCCAAGTGAAGGAAGTGCTGAAGCGGAGAATCGAGATGGAGAGGATCTTGTCCGTGTCCCTCAGGTGAGTGGCGAGGGGTACCCCGTGTCTCTATGGCCATTGCTGGTCCAAATACGGCCGATGAAAGGCCTGTCAGGTCCCCCGGTGTTGCCATCGGGATGAAGAGAACAGTCTCCTCGTCTTCCCTCCGCAGACCTGGCCTTCCTTGGTCCCAGGGGTCCTGATGTGACAGGATGCGACACCTAGAAAAAGTCACGCACTGTTAGCTCCTCTCATCAGGAGACACTCAGACCCTTTTTTCCCATCAAACATGAGAAATATGTGAAGTGGTATAATTGCTCTTACTGAAGTGGGGCCACGGGCCCAGAGCCCATCCCCAAGCCCACCTCACCCACGAGGAGCACCTACCTGTTTCACCAGCAAGGCCCAGGCAGAGGTGGCCATCAGCATTGGTTTCACGCAGTGGTTCTCAACCTTCCTAATGCCGCGACCCTTTAATACAGTTCCTCATGTTATGGTGACCCCCAACCATAAAATTATTTTTGTTGCTACTTCATAACTGTAATTTTGCTACCGCTATGAATCATAATGTAAATATCTGATATGCAGGATGTATTTTCAGGGGTCGCGACCCACAGGTTGAGAACCACTGCATAGCTTGCTGTGCCCTCTGACTGGCCAGGAAAGGAAGCTTCTTTGAGCTCCTCAAGGCCCTTCCTGCCTGTTCTTGCAAGGGAGGGAATACAGATTGGCCGCCATGAGCTGTAGCCTGGGGTCATTGCCAGTCACGCCGCTCACCTCCAAGTTCACAGGCAGGGCCCTGGCTCCTCCTGTCAGCACTCTGCCTTTGCTTGGCAGAGGGAGACTTCCCAAATCCCATGCTAAGAACTCCCTGGTCAAGCTCCCTCTGGTAAGAGGAGGCCCTCCGCGTCCACAGAGGCCAAGAAAAGAGGAAGAAGGGCCCCTTTGAGCCCAGTAGCTTCCTCCTGGAGTTGCATCTGGGAGCCCTTCTGAGGATCCCGGTGCCTCTGCCAGGGCGACCTTTGGGGGCTGCCATTGCCTCAAAAGCAGCGACGTTCCAGTTGCTTGCGAACATGTCTTTCTGGAGTTGGCACATCTCTGAACCCTTATTCCACACAGAACAAAACTGCTGCTCTGGGAGAAAGCAGGGGTTTGCGTGCTCAGGCGTCTGACGGGCCGGGCTGGAGGTCCTGGCTCCAGGGAGATAATCCAAAGCAGATTTCAAGCCGTGTCCATTCTTGCCTGTGTCCCTGTGGCTCCTGATTCTGTCTGCTCCCAATGTTCCCAACGAAGGACCAGGTGGTGCAGTGAGGTTAAGCATGTGAAGCATTTCGACTTGGGATGTGGTAAACCCTCTAAGCAGAGGGGTCCCTCAGCAGCCTTTGGGAAGCCCCACCTTGGATGGGTCTCGGTGCCATGAATTTCAAGGAAGAGCTGCAGACGCTGTCTGGCTTTCAGGTCTTCCTGAGCGTTGGGCTCGTCGGCTGGGTCACAACCTGAGCCGCACTCTTCCTGGCTGTTGGGCCCTGAGACTGAGCTGCCCTTGGTGTTTGAAGGAACCCAATGGAAGCTTCTCTTTCCCGGCGTGGGGACCAGCCATCCCGGAGCTGAGCTGGGTTAGCTGCAGCGAGGCCGGCTCCAGGCCTAACATGTGCTCTGTGCTCGTTAGGCGGAGAGTGATTACTGTTCTTCCCATTATTATCGCCCAGCTCTGTCTTCAAAGCATTCGAGGGGGACTTGACCGTAAAGAATCAGGCCTACATTTGTATCACACACTTTGACACTATCTTGTTGATCAAGTCCTTGAGGCTTATCAAGATGTCGGATATTCACACTCAAATGTTTTCCTTCTGTCTTTTGTTGTCTTTCTGTCAGCATCTGGGAATACAGTGTCTCCTGGTAACACCAGCTTCTTTTCCTGCTTCCTCTTTAGCAGTCATGGTCTGGACACGTGCTTCCTTGTGGCCTTCCCTTGCTGGAGGCGGTAATAAAATGAGGCATTTAGCCTGAAAGTTGTCCTGACACGATGGGGAAAAGAGCTTGGGTCATTATAGCTTGTGATTTCCGCATGTTGTAGTCACTGAACCTCACGTTCACCAAGATTAATACTCTCCCCTTGTTTCCTTCCTTCATTGGGCTAACCAGCCACCTAAACCAACTTAGGAGTACAATGAACAGATGGGGATGGTGTGTATAGAATCAAACCCAGAGTAGAAATTGATTGTGGTTACCAGACCACCAAACGTGTGTGTGTGGTGTGTTCAAAATATTTCAATATAGAGAACGATTTTAACAGTTGTCTTGCACCTCAGGAAAAACATGTTATAATGTGTATGCGTGTTTTGAAGACTTTATGAGGCTGACTGTGTGACTACTGGCTGGAAGGACCTCCTAATGACTTCTAGTTAAGACCATCAAAGTGTCCCACACATTTGGCCTTTCAGCCCCTCTCTGTCTGTTATAACATAATCACTGTCAAAGCAAAACGGGCCCTCGGCTCCCTGTTCAAACAAACCACCATTCACAAACAATTATGAGACCGTTTGGAAAATGTGAACATGACTAAATATTTGAGGGGAAGGATTTATTGTTCCTTTCTTTAGGCGTGATAATGGTATTGTGATTATTTTTATTTAACGAGGCTTTGTCTTCTAGAGATTCACACTGAAATATTTAAGGATAAAGTAATATGATGTTTACACTTTGCTCTAGAGTAGCCTGGCTTGTGTGTGGAAGTGGAGGGAGTGGGAGTGCAGATATGATTGTGGATTGGTTATTGTTTACACTTGACATGTGGAGGTTCATTCTACTCTCTATATATTTAAGATTTTCCATAGTCAACAGTTTTTTTCTAATCCAATAGACATCATATTTTAGAAGTCTTTTCTTTACCTTTTATAAATATGCTGAAATATACCTGGTCGAGTTATAATTGAAATTTTTTAACTTACCAGAAAAAAAATAGGATTGGCCCAGTAGCTGGGAGAGACTAACACTACAGCTGTCCGAGGGACTCTAGGGTAATGTGAACAGGAAAATTCTCATCTAAGAGACGTTAGACGGGACCACTGATGCTGGCTTCCGCCTTCCCTGGAGACCTGGGGAGAGTGTGGGGAGATGGCACATCAATATTTAGTTGAGACGTCGGATTTTCGAGGCCCGGAGTTTGCTGACAGGCAGTCTTAGTTTTAGAAGAATCCTTCCAGAGCTGCTTCCTGTCCAAGTACTGACCTAGCCTCACTCCTATTTGAAAAGCTCAATTTGCTGAAAGGGTGGCCACAAGGTGTCATAGCCTATGCTCTTTGCTTTCCTGTTTTTAGGCAATGAAATTAGTACCATAAAGTCTCATATTTGGGGACTCTGTCTGTGAAGCTTCTAGTAGCCCGTCTCATTCCCATAGCGGATCATGCCTAAGACCAAAAAGCCACATGGCTGCCCGTCTTTGTATGTGATGGGCAAAGCAGCCTGTGAGAGGGGCTGTAGACAGAGGTGCCAGCTTCTTTGGTCACAGCATTCTTGCCCAGATGTCTTGTTGCCCAATTGCCCAAGCCTCTGGTGGTCAGAGCAGCCCGCTTCACCACCAGCTCAGCTGACCTGAAGCGGTATTGTGAAATCTTGTTGTGACTTGTCATGGCCTTTGAGCATTGGGAACCTAGAAGTCATCGGCATTTGGAACTGACCACCTACCTTGTGTTCAGCCCTGGATTCGAAGGTGAATGAGACATAGTCACCGCCTCAGGGAGCCCCTCCCACTCCGGAAGGGGGAGCGGACACCTGAGTAAACATGTGCCCCAAGTTAGAAGTGTTCAGAGAGGGATGCCCAGGGCAGGCCTGGTGATCGAAGACGGGAAGGAGCCTTTGCACCTGCAGCCAGGTGGCCGGGTGGCGTTCTCCTGGGAGGTCTGTGATGAGGCCTCATATAACGTATCCCTGCACTTTCTCAGAGAAACGCATAGATTCCCAGCCTGGTGCCACTGGTTTCCCTGACGGTGGAGCTCTGGAGAAGGTCTGTTTTCTCCTGGATTTACCTCGGTACTTTCCAGGTTGCTAACAGGATCATTTATTTCATAATCAGGAACAATTTTTATAAAGGCAGGGCCATCTCAGCACATTGCCTTTTCGGCTTTAAGGGGGGGAAATGCCTTTAAGACTTTACTCAGTGTTTTGTAACTAACATTTTTTGAAGAAGATACTGGTTCGGGGAGTAAAACAAGATTTTCTAGTGTTGTCAGCAATACCACAATAAGCCACAAAGATGAGGGGATAAAAACAAGCAGAAAGCCAAAGCAGGGCCTAGACCGGGGAGGGAGCTTTCAGCACGGGGTGCAGACATCTGCAAGGAATTGCAGCTTGAGCACATGAATAAGACAAGGGCGAAATCCAAAGATAAGTCTGATTTTTTTTTTAAGAATAAATAAATGTAAAAGCTTTGTTTCCAGATCTAGGAGCATGGGCTGGAACTCTGGCCTGGACAAGGATGGACTCACCAACTCCTAAGCCTGGGTCATGGAAGGGAGGGGTTTTGAATTTGATGGTTGAAGTCAAAGTGTCCAAACCATCTCTTCTCGTTTCCAGACTCATGCTGATAATTGACCTTGAAGTTTTGGCCTTCTTGCTTTTTTTTTTTTTCTTTATGGTAATAAATCTAAGCACATTAAACGCCTCAGGATTACTTATGTTGGGCTCATTTAGCCCCGCTGAATAATCAGTCCCGCCTACAGTACAGCCGGACAAACAGACACGTCTGGACAGGTCAAAGAATGCTTTGAGTCCAGCCAGCTCAGCAGGAGTGTCATACCTCACCCCACACGCCAGAAAGTGGTGCTTCCTGTTTTCACTCTTTCCCCATTGCGCGCACTCCCTTCTAACGCAGCAGTCTCTCGCGCTTGTGCTAGGATGCTCGGACTTCATTTCATTAATTCCAAGGGACTTGGCATGTTTGTCCCCAGCCGTACCCTTCCCAAACGTGCATTTCCCGAAAAGGTGTGCTTTCCCTGCGCCACGGAATGCATCGGGTGGCACGTGATGCTCGTGCTTGCTGCTGGCGCACACCTGGCCGGTGTGTCTGCCCTGCGGGGGGTGTGCACCTTCAGCAGCACCTGGCACACGTTAGCTGAGCACCGAGTACCCAAAGGCTCCTAATAAGGAGTGCATTCGAAGCCCAGGATGTCGGCTTCCCTTTTGATAACTGAGCTTACAATTCTCCAAATTAGGATTTATTACAGTAGCTGCAACCATGTCATCAGTCCTGCTGACTTGGGCCTTATGTGGAATGGTTCCTTGTCAGCCCATTCTACTCAGCCACATTCTGGATTTACACGATCGTAAGAACATAGAAATGGAATTTGAAAATGGATTTTTTAAAAAGACTAATGGATTTTTTTTTAAAGACTAAATCGTTCTTGAAGTTCTGCTTTTAGCAGTGACGTGGGAGAGGTGCTTCTGTGGATGCGGTGGGTGGGCAGTAAACTTCCTCCCAAAGCAGATTTCAGTGACTCCATTATGTAACTCCTGGTTGTGTTTTGTTGTAAAGATTCGCCCTCACAGGAAGAAAAGCTAGAAACTGAGTGCTGTCTTACAGAATTTTAAAAAACGAGTGAAAAAAGGATGGGTAAACAAAAGTGCAACTTTTCTTTTCTTTCTAATCTCTGCAGTACGATGCAAGATGACATTTTTATTCTTCACGAGCAAGAGTATGACAGTTTGCTTGAATCCGTCTTCAAAACTGAATTCTTAAGCCTCTTAGCAAAGCGTTATGAGGAAAAAACCCAGAAACAACTACCTCTGAAATTTAGCAACACGTAAGTTGGGCCCTGGGGCCCTGAGCTCACTGCCCAGGTCCAGGCTCTGGCGGCTTCCGCCCTGGCTGCCTTAGCTTCTCCTCCCCCCCTCCCCACCCCCCTACCCCCACCCCCACTGCCCCCTACCCCCTGGAATCGCAGGGCTGCAGATTACAGTCCAGTGGCTGTCATGGACTTTGAAAAGGTCACTTTTGTGTTTCTGTGAAACAATAACTTCACCAAAGAGTGTATTTTGTCATTTGGACAAAGGTCACCAAAATGAGGCAGGAAAAGGCAGGTTTTTTTATATTACCAATAAAAGAATACTTTAGCAGAGCAGCCAGAGCAGAGTAAGACTGGAAGAAAGAGAAAGTGAACAGAGTGGGAGCTTAAGTTCCCAAAATCAATGCACAACACCCTGGGTGGACACGGGGGACTAGTGGGCTGAGATGGCCAGCGCCTTGGGTCCTGGCTCGCCTGCCTTTGCTTTAACAACATGGTCCCGTGGGCCAGATCCTGGTATACGGCAAGCTTCTGATCTCCTATTTGTCAGGTGAGAGTGGGGGTTTTTTCTTCTTAAATTTCCATCTATAACATGGAGATCTCTCTTATTACCCACAAGAATTCCAAAGTAAAGCCTTAATTCCATGATGAGGGAAACTTACCATGATTGATGCTGCTGTGGTTGCATTGAAATAGATACTGGTAATTGTATGGATTCTTTGCTGCTTTTCCAAGGAACAATTTGGCTGTTCGTACAGGGGCAGTTATTTTTTCTGGGAATTTGTAATAAGGGAATAACAAGAAAGGGAGACTATGAAGAGCCAAGCCACTCAATAGAATAATAGGCAGCTACTTAAAATTATGATTTTTTTGGTCCAACAACATGAAAAATAGGGTTTTTAAAAAGCAGAATATGGAAATGAACTGTGTAAGCATACACTAGTAGGCAATATGAAAAATAAAAACTGGCTTGGGGGGGGCGGGGGGGGGGGTTGCAGTTGGAATTGTGAGGAAACCTCCCTGCTATTTGGATTTGGGCTGCTGAGCGCTGTCTTTTTCTCTGCCTGGGGTGGGGTCATGGTGAAGGACTAGAACTTAGGTCAATAATAACCGCATTCTACGCTCAGGAAGACATAGGCTAACGTGTGCCTGGCAGCTCCCAGCCCTCCACAAACAGACCAGGGAAATGGGAGAGAGGCACGAGGGTGCACCACAGCAGGTGTGGCCTGGAAATTGTCCCCTTCCTCCTGTCCCCCGGCGGTCCCACCTGAGTCCACCTGCAGAGACATTGGCACCTGCCTCACCACCTGGTGTCTCACAGGTGCTGGGCCCCGGATGCTCTGCCTCTGGCTCACTCTTGTGCCAAACCGTGGCTGTCAGACTCACCCCCGGGCCCTGTGCTGGTTTGCAAATCCTAGTCCTGCCTGGGTTTACAGCAGGTTGGCCCAGCGTCGAACTCCATGCTGGGGTGGGTGAGCTGCATTCTCTCTCTGCTTCCTTCTGGCTTAACTCCAACCCATATGCTTGTCACAGGCTTGAACTCAAGTTGAAAAAAGAGAACTGGGGCCCCTGGAGTGCCGGGGGCTCCCGGCAGGTGCAGTTCCACCAAGGCTTCGGGGACCTGGCCATCCTCAAGCCCAGCAACAAAGTGCTGCAGGTCAGCATCGGACCCGGGCTGCCCAAGAACTCCCGTAAGTGTCTGCGGCCCCGGGGACCTGGGGCTGAGCTCCCGGATCCCCCGCCCCGCCCTCCCTCCCCTGCCCGGCCCTCCCTTCCTCTGCCCCACACCGTCTTCCTTCTCACCCAGTGCTCATGATAGGTGCTTGCTTATTTCAGGTCCCACCAGGAGGAACACCACCCAAAGCAGAGGTTATTCCAGTCAGACTCACAATGCCAACTACCCGATGAGAGCTGCCCCTCCCCCGCCAGGTAAGCCAAGCAAGTGCCATGGACTGGGACCGTTAACCTGAACCCATAACTTGTAAAACATAGTTGGGAAGATACCCATTAGCAGATACATGCACATCATTAGACAGCCCTGAGCCGGTTCAGCGCCAGGTGTACTCCCAACACCGCGGCGCTGCTTGTGACCCTGAAATGCAGGGAAGTGTGAGCTGCTCAGACCGAACTCTGCCGAGTGAACGGCCCGGATTGCATTGCCCGGCGCTAGTCACTCCCTTAGGAAAGGCTCCCTCGTTCCGTGAGAGAGAAGGGGCTCCTTGTCCTTGGTGGCCAGGATGCTGTCGGCCTCTAAGGTGCAGGATGTTGCCAGGTATAACCTCACCATCCTCACCCACGACAATATTTTGCAACAAGTTTACAGCTTAATGACAAGTTGAAAATGTTTATTCTTGGTCAGATAGGCTCTAGGACAGCGGGTTCTCAACCTGTGGGTCGCGACCCCTTTGGGGGTCGAATGACCCTTTCACAGGGGTCGCCTAAGACCATCGGAAAACACATATATAATTACATATTGTTTTTGTGATTAATCACTATGCTTTAATTATGTTCAATTTGTAACAATGAAAATACATCCTGCATATCAGATATTTACATTACAGTTCATAACAGTAGCAAAATTACAGTTATGAAGTAGCAACAAAAGTAATTTTATGGTTGGGGGTCACCATAACATGAGGAACTGTATTAAAGGGTCGCGGCAGCCCTTACCGGTTTGGCTCAGTGGATGGAGCGTCGGCCTGCAGACTCAAGGGTCCCGGGTTCGATTCCGGTCAAGGGCATGTACCTTGGTTGTGGGCACATCCCCAGTAGGAGGTGTGCAGGAGGCAGCTGATCGATGTTTCCAACTCTCTATTCCTCTCCCTTCCTCTCTGTAAAAAATCAATAAAAATATATTTTTTTTAAAGAAAGGGTTGCGGCATTAGGAAGGTAGAGAACCACTGCTCTAGGAGAACGGCTCCCAAAAATAAAGTAATATCTGAGATACAAAATTGATAGAAAAAAAATTTTTAATACAAAGAAAATGTTTAGACCTTATGTTTCATATTTCTCAATTTTATGGTAAAAATATAATATGCAGGTCAATGAACTCCAAACCCAAATTTAGTAAGACTTTTTGCCCTTCGTAATCTGTTTAGTGTTTGAAGAGCACTCTCAAAATTGGCAAAAATGTTTTTCCCTCACTCACAAAATTCAGTTAATAAAAAAACTGCCCCTAGAATGTTTGATGTGAATAAGTTTGGGGTTCTAGGCCTGAACGGGTCATCTGTTGGCCCAGTGTCTGAGATGAGCAGTAAAAGGCATTTCTTTTGTTTCCTGTGCTAAAAATATGGACACTGTGCCTGTCAGTGAGAAACTGATTCTCTCCTCTCGGAGTTCCGTCCTGCCTGGCCCAGCTGTCTCTCCTCCCCTCTGCCTTTATCCTTGAAGAAAATCCAAGCACAACGCCATCCAAGAGAACCAATGTGGTGCTGTGTTACTAAATGGGCCAGTCCCTGTGCAAAATCCTGGCCAGACCACCTGGAAACTAGGGCTGGCCTCAGCTAGGTTGGCCCAGGTCACCTCAGGCCAACTATCTGACCTTGAGCATGGCACCCAACCTCTCTCTGTGACAGTTTCTTCATCCGTAAAATGAGGCAGTTGGGCCTGAATCTCTTAGCTCGGCCCTTGTCACATGATCTGCAGTGAAGGACCTGGGTTGTTGTTGCTCTTTTCTTAATTTCAATTCCACCACAAACCATATTTCTTTAAAGTAAAATAACGACTACTAGAAAAATGGAATTTTAAAAGCATTCAACATGATACACCAAAATTTCTTATTAAATTTAACAGATGTGAAATATGCCCATGACACTGCTATGAATATTTCTAAACGCTTATTCCTAATTTCTGAATTTATGGCAGGTGAGTGGGTTATAAGCAGCATGGAGAACCCCACTCCTGCCCCTGCCCCTGGTGAGCATCGAGGCCTAGAGCTCACCCCGCTCTGCGTGCCCCTCTCCTATCCTTGGCAACCTTGGCAGCAGTTGGCTCTCACCAAGCTCCTTGTTTCTTTCATGAAGAAATTGACACTCTAAACGCGCATTTATCTTGCTCAAGGTCAACACAGCTGTGAGAGGCAGAGCCAAGTCTGACCCCCGAGTCCCTCTTAGACGAGATCCTCCTGCCAGTACCAAAGAGTCCCTCCCTTAGTGCAGTGGGAAGGGCGTCATGGTGGGTTCATAGAGCGTGCCTTGAGGAGTCTTGTTCTTCTTCGCTGTTGCCCCGATCTGCCAATGGAGAGGAGCTGAGGGCTTCTTCACACCTCGCAGGGACTGGTGATGCCCATCACCGTCATCCCTTACTCACCAGATAATGTGATCTCGACTAGGAGCAGGTGTGTGGCTAAGGGAGCCTGCTCTATCTGGATCGACCCCAGCCTGTGTGGGGTGCTCCCTCCACCTCTCCCAACGGGCTCCTGCAAGGACACCCAAGACTGAGCCTTTGAAAATAGGTTTCCAATGTTTAAATAGTTGCCTGTCAGGAGGCTTGAATCGTAACGTCATAATTCTTCTCAGACCCAAGGAAGTGCCTGCCTCCCTCAAGAGGTAGTTTCAAGCTTACCTTTTCTTGACTGTGGGCTTTGAAACCCTGGACATCTGGTGATTCTGCTGTCAAATTTCACAAGCATGCGCGAGTGTCTGCCGTGTTCCAGGCGCTTGCTGGGCAGTTTGCAATGTGTTAGCACTGTTCCTCACACTATGTTAGCGGTTATGCCCTCCATCTTTTCAGATGGGGAAACTGAGGCCTGGCAATGTTAAGTAAGTTGCTCTTGGTTAATAAATGGAAGGAATTTGGAGAGACTTTTGGCAAAGGATCGTAAAATTGAAGGTTGATTTTTGTCCTCTTTCTAGGATACCATCAGAATGGAGTCATCAAAAACCAGTTTGTGCCACACCCGCATGCTCCTGGAAACCAGCGGTCCAATCAGAAAAGCCTGTACACCTCCATGGCCCGCCCACCCCTGCCCCGACAGCAGTCCACGGGCTCAGACCGCACGTCCCAGATGCCGGAGAGCTTGGATTTCCTCAAGGTCCCAGACCAGGGTGTGGCAGGGTAAGATTCCCGCCTTTTGTGGGTGAGGCCAGCACCTCCTCTCCATCAGTTACACCAAGGTTCACAGGTTCCACCCACACATTGTCCTCCAGGACCCAACACCGTGCGGGCCTTGGTTGGCATTTCTAAAAGTACGACCAACTTCATGGCACACAACTCATTCTCCAGAGAGGGCGTGTCTTAGAAACATCAGAAGAGGGGTCCCTTTCGGCCCTTAGATTCAATTACTCTGTAACCATTTCTGCTCTCCGGCATGGTTGGGGAACAATGGGGTTTTGGTTTATGTCTGTGCCTGCAGTTGCATGAATATGATCGCTCAAAGAGTCATCAGGAATATTGAGAATAACACTCCAGAATTCCATGAGAAGTAGAAGTTTGTTTGTGAATCACCTCTTCAGGGCTTTAAAATGACAGCCTTCCTGCCTTTCTAGAATAAAAAATGAAGAGTAGTAAAAAGAAAGCCAGGCTTTGTACCTGAGGAAGGGAAGATTCCTGAAACTGTGTATATCAAGCATGTCAAACTCACGGCCCACGGGCCGCATGCCTTGTTTATTGGGCCCATGTTAGCCTTTGAGTTTGACATGCTTGGTGCAGATATTCCAAGAGTCATCGGTGTGGAAAGGGGGTTAGGCCAATTGCAGGACAAGTGAGTGAACTCTACCAGGAGGTAGATAGCGGAACCAGTAAACCAAAAACGTTCCAGTAGCCCAAAGATGAGCTGCCCGAGGATGTAAGGAGCACAGGATGGACGGAAATCACCAGGCTGAAGTACTGTAGAGGGGTATTGTCAGATACCAAAGAAGGATGAGGATCCTATTTCAGCCCCTATTGCTTATCTAATATTGGACTTGCTGCTTCTCCTCTCTGAGCTTTATTTTCCTCATCTGTATACGGATGTAATACCACCAAGCTTGCAGAGTTGTTGAGAGGACTAGAAATTATACACAAAGTGCCTAGCCTGGCACTCAGCATGTAGCAAACTGCTCAGCCAACTTAGTTTGATGTGATGGTGGTGGTGGTGGTGGTGGTGGTGGTGGTGGTGATGGTGGTGGTGGTGGTGGTGGTGGTGGTGGTGATGGTGATGGTGATGGTGATGGTGATGGTGATGGTGATACAACCATTATCTCATGGTGGTCGTGACTGTTAGGGACCTTCCAGCTCTGCATGATTCTCAGTGGTGGAATAGTTCTCTCTGCTGAACCCAGTGAGGGGCCTCCTTCAGCCCCCTGCTCCCCTCTCTCATACCCTCCTCCATTTTCCATTCTCTCCAAGCCTCTGGAACGATGATGAAGTTTCTAATGGCATCAGGAGACGTGTACAAAACAGAGCAGTGCTGGGAGCGGACCAGCAGCTCCTCCCGCTGGGTGGGCAGCCACCACTCACCTCCCTGCCCCTTTATGAGATGTTTTTCCTGCCTTGTCAGCTTCCTTCTAAAGACCACGAAGCGCTGAGGAACTTGACCACGTTTGCTCCTGCTGTTTCTTTTTCCCTCGCAAGTCTTACCCTATTTGGGCTACAGATGGGAGCACCGTGGTTGCATACAGGTGCCATCAGTGGAGTGGATGCCACCCCTTCATTACATCTCTCTCCCCGCCTCCCCCACTCTTGTGGAACCAGCTCTGTTGCATCTGTTCTAGCGACCATGGCTCCCCTGGTTGGCTTGGTCTAAAGCAGTCGCGCTCAGACTTCACTGAGCACCAGAGTCCCTGGAGAACTTAGTGGCCCACTTCCAGAGGTTTGGATTCAGTAGGTCGGGGTGGGACCTAAGAATTTACTTTTCTCCCAAGTTCCCAGCGCTGCTGCTGAACCAGGGACCACACTTTGAAAATCACCCGTCTGGTCTGATTGTTAAAGCCAGGGAAGGGTCTGTGAGTTGAAAGGTGAGTTGAAAGGATGCTGTTGGGACAACAGGATTGCTCTGCAATCCAGACCCACACATTCAGAGGGGTGGACATCACTGAAGCAATCAAGCAACCCCTCCCGGGCCCAGTTGGGTGTCCCAAAGGAGGCAGGGGATTGAAGTCGGTGAACAAAATGCACCACATCCCTTAGCTCTGCCTGCCGGGCCCAGTTGGGTATCCCAAAGGAGGCAGGGGATTGAAGTCGGTGAACGAAATGCACCACATCCCTTAGCTCTGCCTGCTAGCTTCCTACTTGCTTTGGTTTTGGCAAGCAAAGCCATCTTTCCAGCCTGCTTCTGCAACTTCCAGACTTGCACACCAGCCAGCCGGGAGCATCTGTCAGCCAAGAGCAGGCAATTTAGCTACGTTGTGTCTTAACCGAGGCTGCTACCTTCCAGCCCTCAGCTCTGTGGTTCTCGGTTCAAGCCCATCACACCCTTCTCCACATTCAGGCCTAAAGATCAGGCCTACGTGGTGTTGCCGTGGCGATGGCCGTGAGGCTGGAAGGAGAGGGCACCTTCACAGCTGCCTGCCGGGCAGTACGATGCTCCCAGCTGTGTGTAAAAGTCACGATCGTTATTAGGCACTGAGTCCGGTAGCTGCGAGGATCCCAGCCAGTCTCCACTGGACATTAAATCTGCTCTGGGGCACACATTTCTTAAGAAATTGTACTCTGGTCAAAGGACTGAGCTTTTTCTTAGAATTCATTTTCTAAAACATATAAAAGTGAAATTGAAAACAATTTCTAATGTGGCCAGAGACCTTAGATGTGCATTTCAGGAGCCTCGTGGTTCTGTGCACTGAATAGCTCCCCTTTGCCAAGAAAACGTGAATTGCTGTATTCCACAGGAAGTTGTTGGAGCCAGCAGGGAGCTCGGGGATCCCACGCTTGTACCTTTCCTTAAACACGAAAATTCGTTTAGACATCACAGTCCCAGGCAGTGACCTAGAACTTGCCAATCTAGAAAAACAAGATTAGCACAGTCTGTCTCAACTCGGCTTCACACCCTCGGGTTTATCTTCTCTTTCCCTCTCCCGCCCCCAGTGCACTCTTCCTTCCAGACATATTAAGCATAAGCAATCATTTCTTTTGGATCATGGAGTGTGGATAAAATCAAATGGTGTAATTAGCACCTCGAGTTAATTCAGGAAAGTCTTTGTCAGTTTATTTTATGTTCCGTCAAGTTTTTTTTTTGGGGGGGGGGAGAGCATGCATGAAGCTTTTACTAAATTAATTACCGCCCCCACTGGTTTCTGTACCCTTGCCTTGCCACATGTGTGACATAGTCTTTGTTCTTGTCATCGTCATTGTTATCGTCATCCAAGAAAACTAAGCAAGATGTAGAGGGGCCATCGTCTCGCAGTCCGTTAGCATACCTTCTGGAAAGTCCGACTCAGGTGAACGCTCCTTGCTGATTCTCAGGGAAAGAGGGCAGGTGAAGAAAGAATCATACAAGCAGCTCATTCATCAGCCTTTGCTCTGACTTCATAGGAACACGTGATGTGCCAGTCAAGGGTGCTTTATCCATAACTGAGATGACAAAATCTACCTGCACTTCATTGCTGGAAGTATCAAAACCCAGACCGGGATGTCTTTTCTGTTGGCCTTTTTAATCCCGTGATCCATTTCATGCAAGGACAATTTCAGGAAATTTCAAGATACCCCCGAGATTACTCCAACTAGCAGTTGGAGAACCCGGAAAATACTGGGAGTGCTCAGCGGTAGGGCTTCTGGCCACGGCACAAAGGAGGGATCGATAGAAAAACTGAAATGCTGCCTGTGTGTCTCTTGACAAGGTTCTCCTAATGGAGTCATATTTTCAAGGGGCTTAAAATTTCCAACAAGTGTCCAATAGCAATATTTCTCAACCCGTAAGCTACAGGAGTGGCAGCCATATCCTGGCCCAAGCCGACACGAAGCTGAGGAATTCCTGGCATCCATTCCCTCATTTCCAGTAATGTTTATAGATTCAACCTTTTGGAACAGACCCTATTTTAAAGAGCCAGTGAAATAAAATGCCATTATTTTCCTTCCTGGAATTTCAAGACATAAATTTTACATCTGCAGAACAAAGAAGTGATAGCTGAAAGCTTAAGCCCAGCTAACCCTGGAGTGAACTAGTGCACCCGCTGCCCCAGAGGGGTGGCGGCTGCAGAGTTCACAAGGTGGCTGGCGGAGTGCAGCGAGCACACGACTCGAAGCTGCAGGGAAGGTGTGGGTCCCAGCTCCTGGGTTTGGTTCTTCATAGATTCATTCACTGAATATTGATGGGGCCACGTGCCTTCCATGTGCCACATGCTGTGCTGCCTCTCATCTATCACTTGTTCTTTCTACACCTTGGTGACCTCACCTGCATAAGAGGGATAATCTATATATATAAAAGCCTAATATGCAAAGTGTCCCCTCGGGAGTTCGACAGACCGGGAGTTCGATCGCTTGCTATGACATGCGCTGACCACCAGGGGGTGGTGTGGAATGAAGGAAGCCCCCAGCTGGCAGCTGCTAGGGACCCTACCCATGCACAATTTCGTGCACTGAGCCTCTAGTAAGAATATAACTTAAAAACCCTCTCCTCAGGGTTTCTTGGAGATGAAATAGGGCTTTGTAAATGGTAAAGCACTATGCAGCTTGAACATTTATTTGTATTGGTTTTATGACTGTTACTCATGTGCTTTGCTCTCTTAGGGAAATAGTCATGTCCTACCAGGATTGAAAAGTGGGTGTCCCCTGGCCACTGGCTTTTCTCGCAAGAACTCTAATCTCTGACTGCACAGAGGGTCTCTGGGAGGGTCTAAGCTTTAAGCATTGCTGGCTTTAACGGGGAATATGCAGCCTAGGGAAGCAAGACAAGGGACCAGTCAGGGAGACCCCTTCATCACTCCCCCTACACACACACACACACACACACACACACACACACACACAATAGCTGTGCCGCTCTCTGTAGGCTCAGAGCAACAGCAGAACAGGGGGCGGTGAGGTAATATTGCGACAGACGCTAGCTGCATTTGGACAATGTCAATAAAGCCCAAAACTCCTCCCGCTCGACTCTTCCCCAGTCTTTGCTCCAATCACTGTAACAACTCACATCCCCTGGAAAGTAACCGGCATTCCCAGGAGAGAGCGAGTGAACAAACCCTCGCTTTAGAGAGCTTTGTTGTCCCTGATGTTATTTGGGGTTTTGTTTCCTGCGGGCCTTTAGCATCTTGTGAGGCTGGGCAGCTGTCCACACGGGTTCAAATGTCAGTTGGCATCCCGATGTTTCAGGGCAAAGGCACCCTCGGGCCCCTGTCCCTGCCACGGGACTTCCCAGCAGCGCAGGTCCTCACTGAGCAGACCGATGTAACGTGCTCGAGCGCTCGGGCGACTGTCATGTTGGTTATAATGTGGTTGCATTTGAGGTCCCGTGCCCGACTCAGAAAAAACTCCTGCTGTACAAGTGAGTCGCTGTCAGTCAGCTCCTTCCTGTGTCTGTTTTCTTACAGGGAAATAGACACAATAAAGTGGTAAATGTGTACAAATTAGCCTGAAACATGGGGGAGTGATAGGAACACTAAATTGCATTGTGCCACAGTTACATACAATGAAACACTGGGTTTGCTCAGTGATGTGGAGTTTTATAATTATAAACTATTATGTGTAGAAAGTGAACCTTCATTATTGAAATGGCAACGGGAAAAATAATTTTGTTATTTGTCTGAAATTCTTGCTCCAACCCTCATGATCCCAATAACACAATTTTCAGTCATGTCAGGTTTATTAGGAATGCAAGTCTCATAAAGTTCCAGACATAACAAAATTATCTAAATCCTGCACATCCATTGCTAAACAAACTAGGCTCTGTCACACTTTTTATCGCTTTTGGACGAGTGAGTGTGAGTTATCGCGAGGGTGGCATGGGGACAGGGGTGTGCTGGTGAACAGCTGGCTGTCTGGAACTGTAACGTGCGCCCTTCTACTCTCGCTGTGGCCGATGTCAAGCTGTCAGCGTGACCACCATTGGTCTCAGAGGTGGGGAGAGAGGCCCAGGCACACGCCAGTCGGTGCGTAGGGTTGCCACCATGCATGAGCAGCAGACAGTAACTTCAGAGCATAGATAGAAGATATAGGAAAATAATTAGGAAGGGTTGCTATGAGTATTTATTGCCTTTGCTTTATTATAACTTATTCAGTCATAAGTGTGTTCGATTTCATCTTTAATAATGACTGTTTAACCACTGACCCACAAAAATCCTGACAGCATGACCACCTGCCCCCGCAGGCTGGACGGGGCCAGTTCCAGCTCCCAGGCACCAGGCCGCGTTTGCTGTGGAAGGAAGTCTGAATCCCTTCTTCCCTGCGTGGGCCAGTCGGCTCTTGGCTGCCAGTGGAGGGCTCCAGGCCCCTAAGACTTCATTACTCAGCGCTGGCAGCTCACGGAAAGTCCTGCTCTCCGCATTATTGATTACACAGGATCGCCCCCTAGTGATGCAAAGGAGATGGTCCGTTTAAGGCTGAGCCCTTGGAGAGGAGCCTGGAAAACGGCTGTTCTCGCTGACCGTTTCTATGGTGGTTTCCAAGTCCGCCGTGCAGTGGAACGGAGACAGAGACCACCTCCTGGGCACAGACGTCCTGTGTTCCGGCCACAGCTGACAGTAGGAGTGTTGTTGGGAGCGCTCTGAGGCTTTGTCAGAATTAGAGAAAGGACCTGGGCCCTGGCCTGGATCCCCCTTAATAACAGGTGAAGACGCCTGAAGAGGTGAGGTGGCGCACCCACCTTATGTGCCAGCCAGTGGCAGAGCCGGGCCGCCCACCCGGGCGCCGACTCTAAGCCAGCGTTCCTTCTGTGCCCCCGTCACTCCGTCAGAACATGTGGGCTGGGGCCACATGGGCTCCTGGGCCTGGTGAGCACAAACAGGCCAGGCCCCGGCCCGGGGACCCTCCTGTCCTAGTAGTGACACAAGCCTCTGTCCCACCCTGTCAGTCCCCTGCTCTGAGCAGGTTGGGTACCAGAGCATGTGGCAGGGGCTTGAAATGAGCTTGGAAGGCTGAGCAGGCATTAGCAGCACTGGGCAGAGGGTGGAGGCAGCCAGGGGGGCACGGACAGACAGAGGGACCAGAAAGGTCGTGTGGCTAGAGCTGTGGGAGCCTTGTGCCTCCACCATCAAGTCATCAGTGATGAGACCAGCAGGAAACCCAGGAGTGTTGTCAGGTTAGATGAAGCAACATCCGAAAATGCCTAGCACGGTGCCTCGCCTGGTGCAGGCAGAGCCCGGCACGTTTGTCTGCATCTCACAGCTACAGGCAGGGGTTCCCAGATGGCACACCATCTGCTGACACTTGCAAGAAGAGTGGAGACGTGCCCAGATGTGACAGAGCGGCTGGAGTACTGGGGAGGAGGAGGGCTTTGCGTATCCCGCTCTCTTTGGGAACACGCTGCCTTACAACAGCAGGAGCGCCCCCTCCTGGGCACAGAGGACATTTCAACAGGAAAGAGCCCAGAATGGTGACCTCAGGGATGCCTTCTTTTCCCAGTGCAGAAAGCAGAGCTGCTCTCCACATCCACATCAAACACTCTGTTCCCCAGCAATCGCACCCATCTCAGAGCCACCAGACTCCCCCTCCCAACTGCGGATGCCGGAGCCCCACCGGCCCGCTGAGGAGTGACCAGTTTACACTGCCAGGATGGTAGCAGTTGTCCAGGCCCTGGGACAAACTACTTGCCCAGGGTCTACCCAGGAACCCAAATTCCCCAGTAATCCCTGAGGTTTTACTTTGATTTTTCTGAGGAAGTGGCCTCTGGTGCCTTGGGATCAAAGACCACGCGGTGGCTGTGTTCACGCCTCCAGCCCCTCCCCCACTCTGCCCGATTCCTGGGATGCCAGCGGCTGCTTGCCTACAGCTGGCCCAGCGCACTCTGGGCATCAGCATGCACTGCAGAGCCCCAAGGGGCTCGTGCAGTTTACTCATTGTGTGTTTTTTTAACCAGCTTTTTTGGGATTAAAAAAAAGATCAATTGTTTTAAAGTACAATTCAACAGCTTTTGGTATAGTCACAGAGTTGTGCAACTGTCATCATAATCTACTTTTAGAACATTTTCATCATCCCCCAAAAACAAAGTTTTCTGCCATTAGCCATCATTCCCCCAGCCCCAGCCCTAGGCAACCACACTAAGCTACTTCCTGTCCATATAAATTAGCCTTTTCTGGACATTTCATATAAGGAAAATCATCCTTTTTTTGTTAAATTCACTCCTAAGTATTACATTCTTTTTTATGTCTTGTAAATGGAATTGCTCTCTCAGTTTCATTTGGATTGTTCATTGCTGATGCGTAGAGATGGAGCTGATTTTTATATATTGTCTCATATTCCCTAGTCTTGCTGAACTTGCTTATTAGTTCAATAGGTGGGGTTATTTATTTATTTATTTATTTTAGTGTATTCCTTAGGATTTTCTGCGTGCAAATCATCGCATGTGGTATTTTCACTTCTTTTCTCATCTGAGTGCCTTTTATTCTTCTTGACCAATTGCTCTGGCTAGAGCTTCCAGTGCAATGCTGGGCAGACATGCTGTGAGCTGATGCCCTGTTTTGCTCCTGGTCTTCGGGAGAGAGCACTGTCTTTTCCTCAGCAAGTATGACGTGAGCTGGGAATCCTAACCCCTACCAGGGCTCAGGGGCTTCCATGACAAAAGGTGGGGAGGCACCAGTGTGCTGGGTGGCAGGACGTGAGTCTAGGGGCCAGCAGGGGCCACACCTGGCAGGGCCCTCTTTGGTCCATTTCCCAATGTTGTAGGCGACAGGAATGGCACCAGTTGTCTAACCAGTAGGGTCAGACCAAACCTGGGTTTAGCAACCTCAGTAGTTGGGTTCTGGCTAGGAAAGAATTCAGAGTCCAGACCCATACTGTAAGAGAACATGTATTGGGTAAATCACAGAGGTAGAAAATGCAATTCCTAGAAGAATTGGGCTTAGGAAACAAGTTATAGTGGTAAAGGCAGGGCCCTTGGAGCTTGGGTGTGAGGAAGCTAATGGTAATGTGCCTGGGGCAGGGAGGAGGGAGGAGAGAGGGAAGGCACAGGCATGCTCCCTGGAGGGAGAGTGCACTGAGTCCTCCCTCCTAAGGGTTTTAAGGGCCTCAGTTTTAGGGGAGATCCCAGGGGAAGACCTCAATAGAGTACTCATAGCTTTCCAGGTGTCCATTCAAGGTTGTTGTCTCCACTGATTGGCTGGCACTAGGGCAGGGGTCATTATTCAATGCAGCTGGTCCTGACAGCAGCCTTATCTGGTTTTATTGCTTCTCTGGGCCTGGAGCTGAAATACAACTGAGGCCTAGATGTTATCTCTTGGGCAGAAAGGTCAAGGGGTCCAAACCTCCTGACCCTGGGGGCGAGGTCCCACCTACAATTGTCCTTTGCTGGGCACCTGGGGCTTTCCACCCTGGTGACCTTCTGTACCTGGCCCATCTGTACCTGTACCCGTGCTCTACTCACGTCTGCCTGCCTACCACATCCAGAGCAGAGAAGCTGTGAGGAGGATTTTTAGTAGGGGGTGAGGTGAACTAATAAACGCTGAGCTGGGGCGATATTGAAGGGGGGGGGGGGCGGCTCAGGAAGGAAGCAGCTGGCAGGGAAGAAATGGAGGAGTAGGAACTGATGGCTTAGTCAAAGCTGGAGGCGGATGGTTAGAGGAGCCAGGGAGGGGTGACTGCCGGGATGGCTGCAGGGAGGATGGTCATCCAGCTTCACTGAGGCCCCCTGTCCGGGGACCACACCTAAGTCCCAATACTCTTGGCTCCAAATGCCTCCTCAACCTGCCCTGATGGTAGGTTTCCCTCATCTAGGGGCCTCTGGGGAGTGTGTGTGTGTGTGTGTGTGTGTGTGTCCCTCCTCCCCCCCCCCGCCCCCGAATGA
>NW_005872110.1:97737-104411 GCF_000147115.1 Myotis lucifugus
TCCTTGGACTACCAGGCTGGAGCTCTCCTCCCTCGCAGGGTGTTCTGACACTCACCCCGCCCTCCGCCCCACTCCCTGTTGCTGGGAAATCAGCTGACTGCTGGTATGCAGGCTAGTGGCTCTTATTAACCAAATGCTGACATCCCTAATATACAGGTCTCTTAATTAAAGGCCTGTGTGCCCGGCCAGCTCTCAGGGAAGCCAGCACGTCTCAAGCAGGGACTGGGGATTGCCAGGGGACCAGGGAGGAAATGATGTATGCAAATGATCTCTCCGGCACCTTTCCTCTGTGATCAAAGTGCTTGCTGGGGTGGGAGGTGGGGACATGGTTGACCTGAGGAGGCTGAATGAAGCCTGTGTAACCTTGGGGTTGCTCCCTCCCACAAAGGAAGGAACCCCACCCCTGCTGGGAACAGCCCTACCACCCTGCTGACATCCAGTGCCCTCCCCCTACGCACCCCCTCATGATCCAACTTACTCACGGCACCCAGTGAGCACCTGGCATCACAGGACCTCAGCGAGGACACTGGGGCTCTGGCCTCCTGAGAGCACAGCTCCAAACCGGGTGTGCTTTCTGCTTCCAAAACTCAGGCCCAAGGAGAGACCCTCCTTTTCCTCCTCCCTCCCCCAGGTGGGAGCAGGTGCTCACAGACCGGGCAGGCATAACAGGCCAGCCCCAGCCCTGCTTATGTTGAGTTCAGCCCAACCCTCTTAGAGGAAATCGGGAGCTTAACTTTCCTTTGGTTTGTCCTTAAGCAAAGGGGCAGGGGGGGAGGGTCTATATTTCTATTTCCTTTTCCTTTCTCTCTAAATACTTTCATGAACATACTTAGTAGTTGTTTCAGGTATAAGTTTAAAGGTCTCCCTTAATAGGAAGAAGCGATAGTTACATGCCTGAGACAGTGTGTGAATGGTGACCGGAGGCAGCAGTGTGTTGGAAGCATACACTCATACACAGAAAGCTGGATTAGGGTTCTGGTGCTGGAGATATTTTTGATGATCTTAACCAAGGGGAGGCGGGTGCCACTGGCATCCAGAGGGGACAGGCCGGTGATGTTGCTGAACACCCTACAGTGCAGAGGACAGCCCCACAGCAAAGACAAGTGCTGTGTCAGCAGTGCTAAGGTGAGAAGCGGCTCTGGGTGAGCTCTTGCACAAGCGCATTTCCTGCAGCATTTCTGTGATAAAGCTGGAATCATCCCAATGAGTGGGTCAGGAAATGGGGACATATGCACGGGGTGGAGTGGTATAAAGCAATGAGAATGAATGAACTAAAATTCCGCACATCAACAGGCTACATCCCAAAAATGGAGCGAGTGCTAGTAGAATGGGATTCCTTTCGTGGGTTGTTTAGGGAGACGTGTGTTGTAAAACTACAAAGGAAACCAGAATTATTAATACAAAGTGTGGGAGGGTGGTCATTCTGGGAGGGATGGCAGCTGAGGAGAGAGAGGCTTCTATGGTACCCGCAAAAATTCTGTGTCCAAAGTTGGGGAGGGGGTAGATTTGTGACTTTTATTATTGTGGAAAAGATATATATATAGATATATAGATATAGTGAGGGACATGGTAACAGCAGCTAATGGTTATTGAGAGCTATCTATGCTTTTACAATGACCTTGTCAGGGAGGCTGTTTTATTATCAGAAAAAGTTTAGGGGGTGACATATCCTTCTAAGGATGGAGCTGGATTTGAACTTGAACAGGCCAGTGCTGGCCCCATGGTCTAGACCAGCGGTCACCAACCTTTTGGACCTCATGGACCACCAGTGGTCTGCGGACCACCGGTTGGTGACCACTGGGTCTAGACCACTATCCGGAACTGCCCCTGTCAAATGCCATCTCTCACCTGCCTCCACTCTCTCCACAGGGTCCGGAGACAGACGACCAGCAGGCCCAATCCAGCAGGGGGCAGACCCAAGCCCCAGCCCAAGCCCAAGCCTCAGGTGCCACAGTGCAAGGCTCTGTATGCCTACGACGCTCAGGACACAGACGAACTCAGCTTCAATGCCAATGACATTATCGACATTATCAAAGAAGGTAAGTGCATGGCTGGCTGGCTGGGACAGCCTCCCAGAGAGCATGCAGTCTCCCTGCTATCAAACTAGTTTAAACCTGAAGGGAACTTGTAGGCTCCTCTAACTGGAACTTGCAGAGGTAGCCACATTCCAGCCTCAGTTTGATCAAGACTCCAGATTCTATTTTTTAATTTTTATTTCAGAGAGGAAGGAAGGAAAGAATATAAAATAAAGAGAGAAAGATAAAAACATCAATGATGAGATAGAATCATTGATTGGCTGCCTCCTGCATACCCCGCACTGGAGATCAAGCCCAAAACCTGGGCATATGCCCCTACTGGGGATTGAACCGTGACCTCCTGGTTCATAGGCCGGCACTCAATCACTGAGCTACGCCAGCCAGGCCAGATTCATTTTTTAATGCTGCTTTCAGATCTTCTTTCAGCTGCTCCCTTCCCTTCTCAGGCTGGTTTTCCTCCTGGGAGCAGAATGGCTGCCTCAGTGCCAGGCCAACAGGCCAAACTGTATCTGAAAGCTGCTCTGTCTCCAAGACGTCTTTTCTTGGCCATTGGACATAGTGCTCGGTTTCACTGGGATTGGACCAAATTGGTCATGTGCTCACCCCTGATCCAACCTCCAAAGCCAGACAAAGGCTTACCCGAGTGGGTTAGACATGCAGGGACTGCACTAGAAACAGGAGCTAGGTCTCCCACCCAACCTTCATGGCTCCCCCTAATGAAGGTGATGGAATGGAAGCCAGGGAGGCAGCCTCTAACGTCCATTTTAAAAGTGGCTGAATGTTTTATTAGTTTGGTAGAGAAGATAAGTTAGAATATAATATACATAAAATCAAACTTGAGTGCCTATGGAAGCACAAAAAACAAAGATAGCTCCTGGCTTAGGGTGACGGAAGACCCGCCATGAAGGAAATGGCATTTGTGGGGAAGCGGGGGAGACAGACAGACAGAAGCACAGAGGCTAGAAAGAGCAGGTTGTTTTAGGAAAAATAGCTGATGCCTGACCTTGATGCAGAATCCCCAAGGAGATGGCCTGGGAGACGAGATGACACGGGGGGTGGCCTGGTCATAGAGGCCCTGAGCGTCAGGCTCGGGGAAGACACTGCAGAGCCACCCAAGGCTTCGGGGCCGAGCGAGGACAGCTGGAGTGAACAGTGTCCTCAGCAAGTTCCGCTTTCAAGAAGAGGTGGCCAGGAACCGTGTCTGTAACAGGCTCCTTCACTGCATGGGCTCCCTCAGGAGGACTCTAGTCCCTGGACCAAACTCCTTCTAATTGGTCCCTGGGCTTTTTGGTGTTTTTTTGTTTTGTTTTGTTTTTAATCTTTTTTAATCATCTAGTTTTCCACAGGTTTTAATAGTTTAAGCCATTTAGTATCCTTCTCCAAAGTGTCCAAGTGAAAATAAGTGTTGAAATAAAGTCCAGTAAACACAAACAGGATTTTTATTACCAGCTTTGTTCAGCAAAAATTCTGGAAATAACCTAATATCCAATAAAGCAGTTAATCAAAGAGAGCTTTGCTGTATCCATTCAGTAAACTTTGATGCCCAGTTATTTTTATTAAAGATAATGATACAGCCCTGGCCGGTTTGGCTCAGTGGATGAAACGTCGACCTGGGTACTGAGGAGTCCCGGGTTCAATTCCGGTCGAGGGCATGTACCTTGGTTGCAGGCACATCTCCAGTAGGGGGTGTGCAGGAGGCAGCTGATCGATGTTTCTCTCTCATCGATGTTTCTAACTCTCTATCCCTCTCCCTTCCTCTCTGTAAAAAAATCAATAAAATATATTTATAAAAAAAAAAAGATAATGATACAAAAACACAGCATTGAAATGGAAAAATGGTCATGGGAAAAAATAAGTTAGGTTATCAACTGTGGATTATATTCTCATTTTTGTAAAAATATAAAATGTATATGGCTGTGTGTGAATCTATATCATATAAGTGTTATAGAAAATGTCTCCTAAAGTATTGAATTTTAAATGAATATTATTTTCTTTTCTCAATACTTTCAAATTTTTCTAGAAATAACATGTATTGGTTATATTTAAAACAACTGCATATTTACAGAAAATGTAGAGTTTCAGAAGTTATCAAAACATGCCATAAGTTTTCACTGTAATTTAAAGTGTGGTCTGAGTGCAGGAATAGACATGTAGATAAATGGGGTAGAATAGAATCCAGAAACAGACCCCTGTATATGAAGGTATTTATTGTATGATAATGTGGCTTTGAAGTCAAGAGAAAGTATAAACAATTCCTTTCTATTTTGAAAATAAAATAAAAGTAGATATCTACCTCATACCCAGAAAAAATCAGGTGAATTAAACATCTAAAAATATGTAACTGAATTATAAAAGTGTTAGGAGGAAACCTAGAATATTATATTAATCTTTGGGTGGAAAAGCCTTCCTATGGAGGACATCAAGCCCCCAAACCATAAAGGATTTAACCTCATAACAAGACTAAGTTAAAACCCTCTGTATGGGGAATAGCACCAGGGGAAAGTTAAATTATGGAAAACGGACTAAGAAAAACGTTTTACACATATAAATAGCTCCTCCGCAATCGAGTCCAGCAGTGGACAAGGGCTAGTGAGGCAATGAGCAGCAGAGCCTCACAAGTCATCAATGAAATGCAACGCAAAACATTTCACCTGCAACACCAGTAAAGATTAAAATGGGAACACAGTCCACATTCCCTTAACCAAATCCTTAGAGCTTCAGAAATCAGAGATGAGAGCTTTCAGGGAGTTAATAATGCTGTGTCTGTATATATAAGCGCCTCTCGGGAGTCCCAGGCCAGCACCCTAGATCAGTGTCAATGTTTCTGCTATAAAATAACATGAGCATCATACTCTGTGGGAAGAGACATCATAAATTTATGTCAATTCAGGTCAAGTTTTGCCATTAAATGAGCTGCAGAAAACTTTTAATTTTCAGAATATTCTGGAGTTTGTCGTTGCAAAATAAAGTGTAGACTACAGTATCTGTGGTTAGTGAGAGAAATAGGTATTTCTTGCTGAAATAGACTTTTGGGAGGAAATTTCGTAATATGTGTCACCATTTTTAAATCTCCATGTCATGGATTTATATCTAACCCCTTCCACCAAGATAGATCTCAAGTAAATAAATATTTAAATGTATCAAATAATCATAAAAGTCCTATAAGTAAGTATAGGAGATTTTTCTTTAACATCATCAATGTGAGAAAGGATTTGGAAATGTTATAGAAAACCAAGAAGCTGTAAAATAATAGATTATTTGATTCAACTACTTAACTATTAAAATATCATAAAAAGTTAATACAGTAAAATATAATAAAAAATTGGAGGAAGGAAAGTTGCAACTCAAATGACAAATTCAGAAATATATCAAGAACTCCTAGTCAACAAGATATAGACTGACAGCAGATAGAAAAATAGGGAAATGACAGGAAGAGTGGTGTCCCTGCAGCTATAGGTGGTAATATAGAAACTCTTTATATACTGATATGATATGATCATTAGCACATATTATTAAGGTTATAAACAGTACAGAACATGTTTTATGCATAGTATGCTATCATTTGTGTAGAAAAGGGGGTCATTTTTATAAATACTTGTCTTCATGTACATGAAATATCTCTGGAAGAAAGTGCAAGAAATAGGTAACATTGCTCACCCTCAAATAAGGGATCTGGGTGTACTTTTGTACTTTTGAAAGTATGACCCATTATAAAAAGGAACATTTTTCTTACAAAGGATAATAGAAGGTCCATATTCTTTGACCCAGGAATCTCTCGTATAGAACCATTCACACATAGGCATAAAAATATATGTATGGATGTTTATTGCATTAATAGTGAGAAATTGGCAACACATGTCCATCAGTAAGGGCATGACTACATAAATTTTGTCCATCTCGTTAAAAAATGAGACTCAGACATGGGAAGGTTATATCTCTGAAGTATTGAAAAGCAAGATGCAGCCCTAGCTGGTTTGGCTCAGTGGATAGAGTGTCAGCCTGTGGATTGAAGGGTCTCAGGTTTGATTCTGGTCAAGGGCATGTACCTCAGTTGCAGGGCACGTGGGGGAGACAGCCAGTCGGTGTGTCTCTCTCCCATTGATGTTTCTCTCTCTGTGTCTCTCCCCTTCTACTCTCTAAAAATAAATGGAAAAATATCCTCGGGTGAGAATTAACAAAAAAGAAAAGCCTCCCTCTCCCTTCCTCTTAAAAGTAATTAAAAAATACATATTTTGGGGAGAGATCAACCAAAGGACTTGTATGCATGCATATAAGCATAACCAATGGACACATATGTAATACCTTAATCAATAAAGAAAAAAAAAGAAAAGCAAGATGCAGAGTAGTAAGATATAGAATGGCCCATTTCTGTACCAAATATTTATTACTAGTGAAGGGCCTGGGGTTAAGGTGGGAGATAAGGGTTGGAAGTGAAGGGGGAGGAAATAGGACTGAGGCCATCAGATGAGGACACAGCCGATCTCTGACAGCCCCACAGCTACTCCAGAGTTAGACTGCTTCTTGCAGAAACCAAATGCCTAGGGTTAGGGTTAGGGTTAGGGTTAGGGTTAGGGCTATGGTTAGTGTTAGATGGGCCCTAGGGTTAGGGTTAGGGATAGGGTTAGAGTGAGGGTTTGG